>NC_072824.1:12677234-12977234 GCF_027744805.1 Dunckerocampus dactyliophorus
TGTATGGTGGGGATGGGTGCTGCTGACCTTGACTCGAGATGTCGTGGACCAGTGGAAGGAATACTTCAAAGACCTCCTCAATCCCACCGACACGTCTTCAAATGAGGAAGCGGTGCCCGGGAACTACGCGGTGGGCTCTCCTATCTCTGGGGATGAGATTGCCAAGGAGGTTAAAAAAACCCTCGGTGGCAGGGCCCCGGGGGTGGATGAGATCCGCCCAGAGTTCTTTAAGGCCCTGGATGCTGTGAGCGTGTCTTGGTTGACATACTTTGCAGCGTCGCGTGGACATCGGGGGAGCTGCCTCTGGATTGGCAGACTGGGGAGGTGGTCCCCTTTTTAAGAAAGGGGACCAGAGGGTGTATTCCAACTATTGTGAGATCACACTTCTCAGCCTTCCTGGTAAGGTGTATTCAGGGATTCTGGAGAGGAGGATCCGCCGGATAGGTGAATCTCGGATTCAGGAGGAGTAGTGTGGTTTTCGTCCCGGTCGTGGAACTGTGGACCAGCTCTACACTGAATGGGAGTGTGGCCAACCTGTCTACATGTGTTTGGAGGACTTGGAGAAGGCATTCACTGTGTTCCTTGAGGAATTCTGTGGGGGGTACTCCAAGAATATGGGTTACCGGACCACCTAATTCAGGTGTTTCATTCCTTGTATGACCAGTGTCAGAGTTTGGTCCGCATTGCCCACAATAAGTCAGACTCGTTTCCAGTGAGGGTTGGACTCTGCCAGGGCTGCCCTTTGTCACAGATTCTGTACATTACTTTTATGGACAGAATTTATAGGCGCAGGCAGGGCGTTGAGGGGTTCCAGTTTGGTGGCTGCAGGATTGGGTATCTGCTTTTTGCAGATGATGTTGTCCTGCTTGTTTCATCGAGCCGTTACCGTCAACTCTCACTGGATCGGTTTGCAGGCGAGTATGGCTGGGATGAGAATCAGCACCTCCAAGTCTGAGTCCATGGTTCTTGTTCAGAAAAGCATGGAGTGCCATATCTGGGTCGGGGATGAGATCCTGCCCCAAGTGGAGGAGTTTATGTACCTCGGGTTCTTGTTCACGAGTGAGGGAAGGATGGAACGCGAGATCGACAGGCAGATTGGTGCAGCGTCTGCAGAGATGCGGACTCTGTATCGGTCCGGTGTTGTGAAGAGGGAGCTGAGCCGAAAGGCAAAGCTCTCAATTTACCAGTTGATCTACGTCCCTACCCTCACCTATGGTCATGAGCTTTGGGTATTGACCGAAAAAACAAGATCGCGGGTACAAACGACCAAAATGAGTTTTCTCCGTAGGGTGGCGGGCTCTCCCTTAGAGATAAGTTGAGAAGCACTGTCAAGCTCGAAGTAGAACCGCTGCTCCTCCACATTGAGAGGAGCCAAATGAGGTGGCTTGGGCATCTGGTCAGGATGCCACTCAGACGCCTCCCAGGGGAGGTGTTCAGGGCACATCTGACCGTTAGGAGGCCTCGGGGAAGACCCAGGACACGTTGGAGAGACTATGTCTCTCAGTTGGCCTGGGAACGCCGTGGGATCTGCCAGGAAGAGCTGGACAAAGTAGCTGCGGACAGGGAAGTCTGGGCTTCCCTGCTTCGGCTGCTGCCCCCGCGACCCCACCTTGGATAAGCGGAAGATGATGGATGGATGTTATTTTTCACGACAGAAATAAGAAGATTAACATGTGTTTTGGTGGCACTTCAACAGTAGCATTAGTTTCAACACAAAAAAACATGAGTACTCGTGCTGGCTGGTTGACCAATATTATAAACTACCAAAGCAGGTGACTTTGAGGTTGAGATGCTATTCTCCTAAGTAAGCCTCCTCAGCTGGAGGAATATCACCATGAATTTACAGCTATTATTCTAAGCGCCAGTGATTAGATGCTGTTGCTTTAAATGACTGTTTGGCACCATTTCTGCTGAGTTGTTTTTGAAGGCTGTTCAGCTCAAGCAGTCAGGGCTTGGATCAACTGAAGAAAAAAATTGGCTCTTCAACATCAAAGTCAAGAAAGTCTTGAACTGAACTGTGGCCCCGAGGCAAACTTCCATTTTGGCAAAGTAGTGGTCGTATTTGTAGCTGTATGAGAGATGCTGCCACCTACAGTGCACACGGTAATGAATTCAACTCAGCAGTGAGCTGTGGATAAAAAGAGCCTCTGGCAAATAGGAACAGAGGTTCCAAAATCTGCCGCAATGAAGTTCAATCATACGCCACTTAGCCTGCCTGTCAGTCAGTCAAAACAGAAGCATGAATCACCGGATTAAAAGGGAAAATAGAGTTGAGCGAGGTGAAATTGGAAGTCTCCTATTTAGTAGGTCGTTCCGCATAAAATCCTAGTAATTGTAAATTTCCTTCTCAGTACAAGATTCATCCTGCAGGATTACTGCACTTAAATAGAAGAGGTCAGACTCGTTCTGTGTATGTTCTCAGCGAATATGAGGAGGGAATATTTGTAGTGATGAGCTTTTATCATCACAGAGAGAATGTCCCCTGTGAGGGACCAAATTAGGAGCAAAATGTGCTTTGTCTGCACTTGTTTCTGAGCACGTATGTGAGTGAGCTCATGCCCGCAAGCTACAGGCAATAAATAAGTCAGCGGGCGCAAATGTGAGACATTACCTTGGGACGAAACGAATGGCCAAAGCAGAGACAGTGACTGGCAAAAAGGTCAAGGCAAAGCAAGGAAGTGAAACGCCTGCAAAAGGTCGACTGGCAACACTGGGGGGAGAAAAAAAAAAACCTTCCATGTAAATCAGGAACAGCGTGTTCTCTGACCTCTGTTGAAGAAAAATTGCTGAAGTCTGATTGAAATTATACCTGAGCTGATGAGTGCTTGATGATGGGCTGCAATTAAAGTGTGAAGCCATCATGTGGTGCTCATTTTCTGGATGTGTGAGCGCTCTCGTTCTTTTTTCTGCATATTCTTTGATAAAAACCCACTTGAGCATGCCTCTGTGAGAGTTCAAAAAGAATGAAAGCCTGTGAAAGGACATGAAAATCTAAAATTTTGGTACAGTAAATTTGGGTTTGTTTTCCCGGCTCTTGGAACAATACATTCCATCGTGACTGAAAAGAAAAATCCCAAAAAATAAATTTCTCTGTCCATATGATAATGAGCATGACATAATAAAATGACTGGACTATAACATTTTTGATTCTGGACAGCGGGAATGTTTGCATTTTTACCTAAACAGCAAATCAACAAAAACTTTGTACTGCCTTTGTCTGATTGGTTGTCCATTACCACTTCCTCATTCATGGGGAATCACTTCAGAGGTTAGGTATAACATTTACGTTTGTACCATTTGTATTCTAGGGTGGGGGGGGGAACAGTTCCATTATGACTCAAATGGTAAAAAGTAGGGGTGTCAGAAGATCTCGTGTCACAAGATCTTGCATGATTATAACATGACAAGAGTTCTCGTTCAGAAAAAAATTGGGCACTAGGCCTGGGACGATAACAAATTAATCACACAATAAATGAAAATGAATTCAATACATTAGCTCAAACATGTCTGTTTTCCTCGTCTACAGTCTCCAAACAGGCAAGAAGAGAGCTCACTCTGTGCATTGGTTTCAGCTCGTGGGTGCATTGTCGTCCTCATTCACGAGCGGTAAGGAGGGAAAAAACATGAACCCAATATAACATAAATGATCATCCAGCGATCTAATGGTATTAAATCATAAACACATGCTCCAGATAATGAATCCCATTCATGTTATTTACACACACACACGCATTCACACACATTTAAGTGCTGAACATGATTTACATCATTATGATTATGAATGTCATAATTACGAGCGCTGTTATTACTCTCATTATTAATAGCAACGACAATTATTAGTGTGCTACTTTGTCTGCGGGCTAATTATTATGTTGGACTGTCCAGCATGATGCCGCTGCACAGCTTCAATAGCTCCAAGGTCAGCAAGCATCCGCTCTCTCGTCAAGGAGCTCCCACACTTACTTAATTCTGCCACTCATAATCTCCTGTAAATGATAGAGAAAGCGTTAATTCTTTCCCTGCGCAATTTATTAGTGTATGTTTGTGCTGCAGGGACCCAGCAGTGCATTACTGTCACGGCTAATCCAATTAGTGTGTGTGCATCTCGTTGGGCCTAAGGGGAGGAATGGTGAGCAGGTATGGGATGGCATACAGAGAGACGGTGCACCCCGCTGAGGGAGCGGCGCGATCGGGAGAATTTTTATCACCGCAATGATGGCCTTATAATTGGTGTGTGATATGCTGGGAATATGGAGCATCTGTGTGTGCGTGATTTGTTTTGCACATGTGTGTCTGTGTGTATCTTATGCATATATTTCCAAGTGTGTACATTTTGTACAATGTGTGGAGTGGAGTGTGATGGTGAGGTTACAGGCAGGGGCACCCTTAAATGGGAGAAAAGTGATGACAATTCTTAGGGCCCATGACTGACAGGGGCCCTAGAAAATAGTAAAACATTAGTCCAATTACAATTTCCACGGCAAGACAAAACGCTTTTTCTAATAATTTACACTGGAACCCAAATGCCCATGAAAATGCAGATGAAATAACAAACTAACGGAATAAAATAAAAACAAATTGCATCTAACTTGCACCGTCTGCCTTAAAAGCAGCAGCTGTACCTTTACGCCACCAGGGACTGATAGGTGAGTGGGTGAATTCTGCTATTTTAGTCCCTATTTTGCTGCATGTTGTCAATCAGATGACTCATTTCTTTTTTTCTTGCCTGCGTCGGGGTGAAATGGTACTCGATGGCTCCCAGCAGCAATGCACCATTTTGCGCATGGGTTGTGGGGCTCTGTTCTGGGCTCTAGGGATGGGGGGGCCTGGTGGAAGCTCTCACAGTAACTCAAATTCTCCCACCTTTGAGTACACCTTTGAAGTCGGACAACACCTCAGAGGTCAAACCGCTGTCATGCAAGACATCATGCGAGACTTGTTCGACTTCAGCTCAGTGTTCATTTATTGCATTCATTTATTGCATTTTTAGTGACGCCACTATAGAAAGGTGCCAGTGATGTTAAATAACAAAATGGCAACGATAAACATAGAACCAGTAATGGAACTTCAATGGGGTACGCACGTGTCTATCTTGGATGCAATGGTAATGGTTGAAAGTGACAAAAATACAAAATACAAAAAAGAGGTAATTACAGTAAGTCTTATGTGACGACACTGAACTCCCAAGCACACCCAGTAATTCTCCTTTTGTTTTATTGCTTCTTAACAGCAGTTAATTTATTTTTATTTACACTTGTGTGACAGTTAAGAATGTTAAAGTGCCAAAAAAAAATGCAAGTACAGGTATTTCAAAAAATATTTAATGATTGCCACAATTTTGTATTAGTTGCTTGTTTTGAGCTGCCCATCCATGAACATATCTTACTCATTATTAGTTGCAAGACTTAAATTAGAGTTTTACAAAGATTGTTTCCGACAACATGTGACATGTCGTTTGAAAAATATTACCTCTTGCCCTATACGGATCCGCTAAACTTTATTTTGTTGAAGTCCTTTTCCCTGGTTGTGCACAATAATGCCGATTATTTGCAGCCCTTGTGACAGCAATTATTGCAGGGGCTTTAATTAAAGATGGCAGCAATCATACTCTCGGGACAAAACAAAACAGGCTGTCAGACATCACAGTGCGTAAAGCAGCATCTTTCATCTCACTAATTACGCTCTGATAAAAACAAATAAAAAATAAAAGCAAAAACGCTGCATCTCATTTAAAACACTACAATGTTTGCAGGAATTAGGTTTATCTGTTTCTGCACAATTTAAGTCATTTCACATTTTTTGTGGTTTTGCTCTCATACTGAGAAATGGCTCCAAAGCACAATGTCCATGCATGCACGCACATCCATCAGAGGTCATTACCACTCACTTGCAAACAACCTCTTTTATCATCATTGGTGGGCAGAGATGGGCATAAAGGGAGCATAAACATTGTCCTGTGGTGTACAAAGGGATGGAAAAAGAGCATGCTTTTATTCATTTGTTGTGATAATCAGTGTCATCGTTATGTTCCCTTGACAAACCCGACAGGATAATGCCCTTAGAGGTGAAAGGCAAAGAGCGAGCAACTCAACAAAGACTGAACTAGGCCGCTTATTTCCACCTCGACTAATTTTGGGCTGAACTCTATGCAAATATGATTTCATGCTTGGGAGTGACTCTCATTGTTTAAAAAGATCTTTTTGGACATTATTTGAGGAAAAGAACTGTAGAGGAAGAAAATAGCATGTGGCCATAACGCCTGAGCTTTCTTGAGTCACATAGTCACACATCGCTGATCCAAGATGGTGCAGAAAGCAAAGCACTGCTGTTTCTGCAGGATGTATTTGTTCTATGCGAGGAAAGGCTCATTAAAGGTACATTATACTCCCTCAGGATCAAGTGAGATTGTTCTTGCAAAAGATTAACACACACATAAAACACAGAACCGACGATAAAGGCCTCTGATTCTCACATATGATATCAAACATACTGTAGGCAGACAAACAGCAGCCTATGTGTGGCCCACAGCTTATATGGATGTCTGTGTCTTGGTCTCAGAGGAGTTTCCATACTGGCTTTATAGATACAGTACGTGTGTCTTCATTATAGGTGTCACACAGAAAGACAGATAGGGATCTAGAAACTGCAGGACGGACAGTTTTAGATGAGAATAAAAACTTTAAGATGATGGAGGGTGATAGCCTAAGATAATGAGACAGAAAATGACTGGCCGATATATGAATAAAGCACCAACAACGTCCTATACGCCCCACCGACAATCTTCAATCAGTCCTAATTTTGCACAAAGGATAATGAGACTGGGACAGGTTGATGGAGAAAACTGCTGGGAACAGCCAAAGTGCCCTTTAACAGCGTACCAAACCCCCTTCACCTGTATCTTTATAGTACTTGTTCAAATAAAAATCTACGTTTCATCAAAACAACACCAAAGATACAAAACTCTATTAAATCCTTATGTAAGAAAGTATATTTTTTCCAAAAGCCAATCAAAAAATGGCACTGTTTAATCTCAGAAAAATAAAAAAAAGACAAAGACAAATACATTGCAACCTCAACAGCTGAATGCCCCAATGACAATTTGAAATTTGACCAGACTGTGGTGAGAAAAATATGCCACAAAAGTTGATCATGCATGATGTTAAATATTCTTGCTTATGCCCAGTGTTGTCACCTGTTATCAAGGTGAAGGTGAAGTGCTTTGTTGTTTTCATTCATTCATTCATTTTCTATCCTTATTAGGGTCGAGGGTTTGTTATTTTCATGTTTTACCAATAACAGTGATTCGTTTTTTACACTTGTTTGACAATTAAGAATGCCACAAAGCAAGATAATGAATGAATCAACCACACAAAATGCATTGAGTGACCGTTTTATAGTTTTCATGTCTTCATATTACAGTGGATAACTTATTTTTACACATGTATGACAGTTAACTTAGAAATAACCAGTTTCAAGGTCAAACTGAAGAAAAATTGGGTGTCCGAATTTTCTAATTTGTACACTCTTGCACGCACACGCTGCATTGTCCCGCAATTTGCCAGGGCAATGTGTACCACCGATTTATATATTTATGGAACACATGAAAAGTGTGAGGACTAGTTTGCGCGCTGTTTGTGTTTCCAAATAAATTATGCAGCTGACACACATTTCGTGGCCAAAAATTGACCAACCTTTGGCACAACCAACCACATACATGTAACACAGTTATCCTTAAAGTTTTATAATCATTAGACCAATGGTCAATGACTTATGGCCAGTTAGTTGCTAAGTTCCACCTGTGCCCTCGCAAAGACTTTTTTCTTGATGCTGGCCATGTTTTTCAACCAATTTTGCTCAGATTTTACACATATCTGCTCATCAGACCCCGAAAGGTGTGTACCAAACTTGGTGGTGATTCGGCTAAACGCCCTCAAGTTACTGTGGATGTCTTGTAGAGCGCATTGAGCTGTGTGAGAAATGTCAAGTCAGTCCTACTTATGAGGTCAAACTTTGGTGTTTAATAGTAGCGCCACTATGTGGTGTATTTTTAAATAATAGCACAGGCAACAAAGTATATGGGGCATGTTTTTGAAAAACGGTCACCCATTTTTGTGCAGCGGTTGAGGAGTAGAAACGTTAGCTTAAACAAATGTTTCCATTATTTTGCATAGGAAAAATTGCTTTGAAGTCTGGACCAGTGCCCCGGAATGGATTGTGTTTGACCATAGAGATTTCACTGTATTCAGCTATTCTGTCCTATGGATATCATTTAGAGGGAATGAGGGGGCTGGGGCGGGGGGTACGGGAAAGTGCAAACCTCAATCTGGAAAGTGAATCAGTGAGAGCAGGCAAACAGTGATGGTAGTCAAGAAGGGCCACTAATGGACCGCAGTATCATTACGGAAGAAGAAGGTACCAAAAGCCACTTCCAAAAGGTCATCTTGAGTAGGATGAATAATGGCAGTTATTCTGTACATGCAACACTTCTGCTGTCCACTCTCACAGATTCAGACACACACACACATACACAGTTATGACCTCATTCAAAGCCCTGTGACACAAAATTGGATTTTGGTGTTTGAGCAAGAGGGGGTTGGATGGCAATAGAGGGACACATGGAGAGGTGAAGGCTTTATAATCACAGATGCCAGATTGGCTGTCAGCTGCAGCATGAGTGACTATCTATCACCAGCTTGCTGCACGTGAAGAGGCCTCCTTGTCGACGGCTAGACTTCAGACAGACCAGAAAAAGCCCCCTCCCTTTGGCCCACTCCATGGCCCTGCAGGGGATGGGGAGGGACTCCCATGCATACGTATGGAAGCCTTCATTCATCATGCACAAAGGGCAAACACACACTCACGCGTACACGGTGAGGGAAACACGCAGACAAGCTCATTTGCATTGCATCCCACACATGCCTGCTTCTTCTGACAACATCACAGCCAAAGCCTTGGGCCTCCTCCAAGCTCTCGTGCACACAAACACACAAAACCACACACACTATTTTCGGAGTTCCTGCGAGTGCACAGCAGTCGTAGCACCAGGGGCTGTTTATTTAGAGGAAGCACGAGGATGTGTATGTGAATTAAATAGGTCAACACATCTTTTTTGTTGTAAAAATGTGTTTTATCTGTTCATAAAGAAGCTCATGAGCAAGCGTATTACCCGTATTTGTTGTATTTTGGTCTGCACAATTACGAGCTAATTGCCAGCAAATGTCCGCATGCACAGAATGAGTGTGTGTGTGAGGTTGAATGGTAGCGGAGGCAACAGGGGCAGATGCTAATCTGTGCTGAGAGTCATTATCTGTGTTTCCTGGGCCATTAGACTAATGCTAAGGGATAACACAGAGAGGTAGATGAGACCCGACGCTAACAGGGGCTAATCATCGGGACCACTTCACACGGCGAGTTCAGCTATGACGCTAAACATCCCTGCGAGGCAGTAACCTTGGGCGCTGCAATTACAGGAGAGTGGAGCGTTTTATTAATAATTTTCAATAAATTGTCTGAAATATTTGAGAGGGAGAGGGATTTGATTTGGCCCTTGAATAGCCTCGGAAGCACCAAAGTCGCTCTTTGTGCCTGACTTTCTGAATTGCGGCACCATTGCTCAAATCAAAGAACCATTCAGCAACCAAAACATTAGGTGTTTTAAAAATGTTTACCTGCAAGACAATCACAGGTGAGATCATAGGAAAACAATCCAAAATCAACCCCTTCTGGCAATATTTAAATGTCTAAAAATGTTTAAAAACATTTTAACATTCTTAACAGTCATACAAGTGCAAAAATACGTTAAACTGTTGTAATATCATATAAAAACTATTTGAAAAGTGCTTACTCAACTTTGACAGGGAGTTACTGCTTTGAATGCGAGTCTGTTCTTCGTATAACTTCAGGAGTATATCGCTCTTGCAGTCTTCTTAATACCATCTTTACGCAAATATACTGTAGGTCAAACAGGATTATTTCTCAAGGAAAAATTGGAAAAAACCCGTGTTTTTTGTAAGCCCCGTTTTCGTAGAATTCGTTTTTTGATGAAGTACTACCAAAAATATGTCTCGGTTTTCGCACGCTGTCTTGGTCATTGTACAGCCGAGCAGTGCCCAAAGAAAGCATCCACACTTTGGTGAGTCAGTCTCTGTGAGAAATGAATAGTGGTTCTTTTAGAGTTGGGACACTATAGACAGAGTTTGATCATCTTTAGTTGTATGCATCTTTATTATGTGTTGGTGGTTTATTGGTTCATAGAATGCAGACAGATTGATGAACTATTCTGTATTCTTTTTTTATAGCGGCTGCAAAAACACCCCACTTTGATGGCAGATAAAGTTGCAAGCTCCAGAACTTTGATAAAGAATGTGAGAACCACTATTGAATTCAAGAAAGAACTTGTAGCAGAGTGTGAAGTTAGGGTCTGTTACAATAGGACTGTAATGTAAAGGTCCCTAGTTGACACAGGTTGCAGGGGGAACCGTTTCAGGAAGACACATGACAGACCGTGAGCCGGCCCAGTGCGTGTAATGATAATTGTTACTGCTAAGTTTACAATCAAGTTCAAGTGAGCAAGTATACAGCCGTAACCGTCCACGTTTTAAAGTTAAGTTTGTAATACACGAGAATGATAGCGTTGAGGTGACGCCCCACTTATCACCGTGTTCACCAAAAAGCCTTCAATATGAGGTTCATTTCTCAGTTTAATTTGTCATTTATATCAGTGGTCAACAACCCCCGGGCCGCGGCCCGGTACCGGGCCGCACAGAAAGAAAAAATAATTTCCATTATTTCATTTTTTTAATGTTTATTTTGAAAAGTGGCCGGATTCTCTCTGTTACATCCGTCTCACTTGACACATTTCCATTGTGCGTGTGCTAACTTTATCTCATGCCGCACAGATAGACTACTACTGTATTTTTACCATTTTTCTTTCACCTCATATTTGGTGTCAAATGCTGACACTATGTGGGAATGCATAAAGGTAAGTTTTGATGACTTATTGAAGTCCAAGCTTCTACCCACAGGCCATCAGGCTTCTCAACAAAGCACTCAGACATGCCGCACGCAACACACGCACACACTCATAGCACTTTTATTTATTTATTTATTCATTTATTTGTATTATTTATCTGTATTCATGTCTCTTCTGTTGTTGTTGCTTAATTTATTGGTATTTATGTTTCTTATGTTCTTATTCTTTTTCTTGTGTTTTCTTTCTTTTCTTGGGAGAATGAACAGAATAAGAATTTCATTGCATAGTATAACTACCTGTTTTACTATGCATATGACAATAAAACTCTTGAATCTTGAATCTTATTGAGTGCTAATGTGCACATTTGTCTCAAGTGAATTCATGCTAGCGCACAAAAACTTGGCTGGAACTTGAACTGGTGGATGGTGGGTTGGCATTCATTTTGTGCTTTTAATTTGATGTTATTCATGTCTTAGTTTTACGCAATACATAATAAATAGCATAAATTACATCGCTAGAATGTACGACCCCCCTCCCGGTCTGCGGAAGATTTGAGGGAACACAAGCCGGTCCGTGGGTCAAAAAAGGTTAGGGACCACTGATTTATCCACGTTTGCATACATTTTGTTTTTCATCTGACCTTTTGGAACGGATTAATGACGCAAAGTGAGGGTCCACTGTATATGCAAACCAGCACCTGGTGCCATACAGCTTCTCCCCAGGGAGCCAGAGCTTTTCTTCCTGCCACACACACACACCAGTGACCAGGAGATGCTGCTCAAAAGTTTGGCAAGTTAGCAAAACACAGAGGAGACGTTGTGATGCTAGTTATAAAGGGATAGTTGGGATTTTTTGACATGAAGTTGTATGACATCCCCATCACCAGTGTTGTGCATCAACAGTGATTTGCCCCCCATTTGGTCCCACGAGTCCCGTTCTGGTCGGATTTCCGTGACGGGGAACGTAATTCGGCTTAGTTGCTGGGTCATTCAAGTAAAGAGTTTGGCTTCCCAAAACAATGTGTTCAAAAGAGTAACACATTTGCATCATAAAAATGCCTCCTCGAAGAAATCAGACCACAAATCGCTCAGCGTTATATTTGTCTCCCGCGGTGCACTGTGCACTCGCCAATCTTGTGTATGTGATGAAGACGCTTGCATCTTCTACCGCTGTGGAACACGCACGTAAACAACGTGGCCGCGGCGCTCCGTCACGGAAGACGATGAAGAAGAAGAAACCCACTTTTATTTTCTGTCTTGTAACTTGGCGTGAGGTGTGTGGTCCTCTGTCTCCTTTATTCTCTTCTTTTACAGTAGCTTCGATTGGTTTTACTTATCCTCGTTTTTAATTTTATTATTATTATGTTTTTATGCATTTCTTTTATTTATTGTTTTTATTGTTGTTTTAAATGTTTTAATGTCTTACATGTTTTGGTTATTTGTTTTATTACTTTCACTGTCTTAATTTTGTATTTCTACTTCTTATTATTTATTGTTTTACGAGTTTGTGCAGCACTTTGATAACCGTGTTTATTAAATGTGTTATATAAATAAAGTGGATTAGAAGAAATGTTCTGAGTTTTTTTGGAGGTGCACGTCAAGTAATGCAGAAGGGTTTGCGAGTTGGTGTAGCAATTACCGGTGCCTTGAAACAGGAACATAAAATGACATGAAAACTTAAACCGGTGACATGCAACAAACCTGGAGAGCAGCAAAGCGTACCTACAAGCGTATTAAAGGGGCAAAATGCGTAAGACAAAAATGCGTATATGTTGGCAGGCCTGGAGTATTTTCCTTGCCAGGCATTGGCACAGTTGGACACATCTACTCTGCATATGGATGGACTCTTATCTAATAACTTCACGCGAGCAGAGGAATCAAAAGCACCCCAGCCAGCTTTGGACAGGCAGGACACATTACATCCCCTGGACCTCAGAAGATCAAATGCTGAATACAGTCCTAACGAGGCAGCTTTCTGAACCATCTTTTCTCCTTTAATGAGCTGCTACCCAATGAGAGTGACATTGAAGCAGTGGGGGTCACACTGCAGCTTATTGAACGCACGCACCCCCAAGGAGTCATCGAGGCTATACCGCTCAATATTACACAGACAGGGGAACTTATTTACCTAAGGTTAACTCACCACGGTGCACCCATTAAAAAAATAGATTGCACAGTAAAAAATAGTCAAAAAATAAATATGGAGAACCACATGCATCCTGGAAGTGGCTGTCTGTTAAAGTAGAAGTAAACCTTCCTATGAGGAAATGCATTACATAGATCTAAGCACACAATGGAGGTGGTATGGGGGCACCTTCTACTGAAGAACCAAATGGAAGCCTAGCAATGTTGAAATAGAAGACTGCCCCCTCCATTGTTTCCCATACCTTCATTTATTCATGGTGGTCTACTACATTTAGCGAGTTATCAGAGAACTATAGATACTCTTGCAAAAAAAGCAACTACCGATAACTCTAGGCTAGTGTAGACTTCTGCAGGCTCTGCTATGCATGCACCAATCACGTTCTATAACCATTGAGCACGAAGTGGAGCTGCAAGCTCCTCCCTCACCCCTCCCTCCCAACTGCAAGCAAACATCACATCAAGTAGCGACAGCAAAGCAGCTTGTTTGTAGTCCTAATCATGTTTTCTTTGCTTTTCATAGTTAAAATGACTTTTTGCAAATGTTTCATGGCCATCATGGACCATTACGTCAATAACCTCAGCGGAACTCACCACCGTCTAGTAGGACACACTTATCACCTACAATGTGAAAAATGTCCAATCTATCATGAACAGTAATCATGACAAATTTGACAATTTTTCAACAAAATGAAACCCTGAAATTAGCAAATTCATGTATTTTTTGTCTTATTACAATGTGTTGAAAAATGGTGCTTCAATGGGACTTTTTTGTCCCCCAAATGGGTGGGAAATTTGGAATCTGCAAAAAAACAAACAAAACATCAAAATCAATTTTACCACTAATCTTATGTATAGTTATAAGCCTGGTCTTTGACATTGAGCCCCAGCCCTCCAACATTTATTGGGCATTTTGAAGGGTAAAATAATAAAAGTATTGTACATGTTTGGTATTTTTTTATTAGAACTCAAGTTGATTGAGAGATGTAAGCACAAAAGTAGAAGTACAAAAAAATAATAATCTGTTATGTTTTGGGGACTTTTTTGTCCTCTAGGGACCCGAAAGGGTGGAAAATTTGGCCTGGGTTGATCTAGGACCACATTTTAAAATTGAATTTTATTATTTTTCATGAAAAAAAACATCAAAATCATGCCATATGGAGTAATATAACCAAGGTTAGGAGCAAAAAGCAAGCAAAAATTTACCTCTAAGGACAAAAAAGTCCTCAGGGACCCCAGAGGGTTTTAATTTGGCTAGATGCATGTGTGTATATGTAATTTATTGGTGTATTGCAATGTGATGCTTGCATTGACAGGGCATATTAGATTTGTCTGGCAGATATCCTCTTGATATCATTTCTGATATCAGATATCCGATTCAAGGTGTTTTCTTCTGCTAACGCTGCCATTATCCACATTGAGCCGTACGGGAGCAAAAAGTCGGAATGTGTGAGAACACGGGGAATGAAATGAATTTAACGAGGGACAATACAAGAGCTGCATTCAAAATGTCTTTTAGAACAGTGATCCCCAACCCCCGGGCTGCGGTCCGGTACCGGACCGTGGGTCATTTGGTACTGGGCCGCACAGAAGGAAAAAATAATTTCCATGATGTTTTATTTTGAAAAGTGACCGGATTCTCTCTGTTACATCCGTCTCACTTGATGCATGTCCATTGTGCGTGTGCTAACTTTCTCTCGCCGCACAGATAGACTACTACTGTATTTTTACCATTTTTCTTTCACCTCATATTTGGTGTCAAATGCTGATACTATGTAGGAATACATAAAGGTAAGTTTTGATGACTTATTGAGTGCTAATGTGCACATTTGTCTCAAGTTAATTCATGCTAGCACACTGCCTTTTACCACACACGTCAAACAGCGATGTAATAATCTCTCTGGAAAAACTCCAGAGATAAGATAAATTAGATCGCTATAATGTACGAACCCCAACCCCCCCACCCCCCTGATCCGTGGGAGATTTGTGGGAGCACAAGCCGGTCCGTGGGTCCAAAAAGGTTGGGGACCACTGCTTTAGAAGATAATAATACTTAGTTTTGATCAAAACTGTCACACAGATGTACAGTATGCAACAATAAGAGGTAGAGTAAAATATAACCGCAGAACTCCACACGACAACACACTATTAATAACTTTACCGTGCAATTCGATGTAGTTGCTTGTGTTGGATCTTGTGGATGGTGTACCTAATGAAGTGTCCAGTTAAGAAGAAACAACTTGTAACGGTGGTAGAGCTTGGAGGTAAAAGGCATTGTGCTAGAAATCCTTTAAATATTGGTTGACCGCACGACTCTGTGTCTAATGTGGTATCCACTCCATCATGGGCAAGAAACAGCATACACACATGGCCATCGATGAGTTCATTCTTGGATCCCTCATCTGTCAGTGCTCATCAAAACAAACAAGCTAGCAGGAAGTGTCACACTAAACACACACAAAATGGACACACAGTTTGGTCATTCGGGACCTGCATGGGACTCTCTCTTGGGAATGCTTGTTTTATTAGTAACGGCTTCAAGCTATCGATTCCCCCGGCGTCCCCACGCCAGACTCCCTCAGGACTTGACCGAGGGGTCAGAGGAGGAAGGTCAAGAGTGACGAGGTCAGTGACCCCATCTGGTCTTTTGACTAGAGCACTATAACTATCACTATTAGTGAGTGGGGAGCACAGCTGACTGAGCAGTAGGTTAAGTCTGCTGGCAAATCATGGCATATATAATCCGGTGTCCCCCCAAAAAGAACATATGCACCACCTGATCTTAACTCCTTCATACTAAGGTTCATTTCTAAGCTCAATCACAAGTGCGGGAAATCAGAAGACTGCTTACAGCAGCTAAATATAGCAATCCCACTCGTCCCTCTTCATTCAACCATCCACCGACAACACTCACTCGGCTTTTCCGATAAATAACAAACAGGCAAGGTCAGAAAAAATGGTGCAGTGCAGTCACTTAGTGCACCAATCATTGTCTTCTAATGGGGGTCTGAGCAAAGACTGGGTGTCGGAGAGAAAAAGAACTACGGTATTTGAGGACAAAATGTTGAAAGGAAAAAAAGAAAAACATGTTAAAAATAGCAAGTTCAAAACAAAATGCTGTCCCCACAGAGATTATTTTTGTGCAACAGTTTTTTTTTGTTTATTATTATAATTTTTATTTAGTTATTTACTGTATTAACCCAAACATAACGGATAAGACATTGTTCCCTTGAAGAAGACAGTTTGTCTTATAGTCAGGGTCTGGAAATGTATATATACAAATAGAGATGCTCCATATTGGCTGTCTTACTGTCTGACTTACTATATCGATACTGTCCAGTACCGAAACCGATAATGGCAGCATCTCTTCTCTCAAACTAGTGTCGTGTCTTTTTATGAACATGCACATAAACAGGAGCTCACTAAACACATATACTGTGCTGTTTTTTCCATCTTGGATTTATTTTATTGTACAGTCAAACCTCGGTTTTTGTACGTCCCAATTTTCATATGCAATTTTCAATCGGTTTCTGCACAATATTGCATGTAACAAATTAGTTTGTTTGCCCTGTACCGTATCGTTCCACAAAATCAAGTTCCCAAACAAAGTACCCTACGGGTTGCTGACCCACCGTCCGTGCATTTTTTATTGAATGTGACTGCTAAATAACCCACCCTGGGGCCAAAACCTTGCCAGTGCCAGCACTTTGATAAAAAAGGTGAGAAACACTATTGAATTAAATCTCGCCAGGATGTACAGGAAGTCCGGATCTACAATAAGTTCCATCCATTTGTTATTTATATTATTTTGCATTGTTTTCTGCAAGTAAAATATCAAATATTTATTCTCTATAAAATGTATTTTTTGTTAATATTTTTGGGTGTCTGGAATGGAATGATTGGATTAACATCTCCTATGGGAAAATTTGTCTCGGCTTACGTAAGTTTCGGTTTTCGTCCGACCTTTTGGAATTAATGAATAATGAAAACCGAGGTGTCGCTGTATTCTATGCCTTTGATAAACTGCTTTATTTCGTCATCAGTCGATACACTCATTTGTCTCGCTATGTCTCCTCTTCTTTTGTCACTCTGTTTAGTTCTCTGTTTAGTTCTGGTCATTTTACACTTGTTTTGCAGCCTGTGTTGGAAAGGAAGATGAAGATGGGCCAAACGAAGAATAGAATGGTAAGAGAGACATATGAGTATAATGCGGTTGTATTTGCATGTGTGTGTGTGTGTGTGTGTGTGTGTGTGTGTGTCTCTTCATGGCAACCTTTTTGTCTCTCTCCATCTCAGCCTGCTGTTTGCTTTAATTTGCTCCGCTCAGCTCATGGTTTATTTTGATAAATTGAAAAAGGAAGCATCGTTAATAAATCACAGCCTGTGATGAAGAAAAGCCTTAAATAGGATATTAAGATTTATATCAGAGGGTCCGCTTGTACACTGCCAAGCACACAATTGCTGCCCTCTTCTCACTGTCTTCCTCTCCACTCTGTCTCTCTCAAGTCAAATTGCGTCTGCCTCTGACAGGACGGCTTCTCATCTGCTCTCTACAAGGTAAAAGTGAAAGCAGAAAATGGGAAGGGCAAGCAGAAAATGGGAAGCATGGGTGCGGGGATGGTGGAGTGTGGGAGTAGGAGGGCAGGGGGGTGCTTTCTGCTGCAACCTTTGTGTTATTGGCTTAGTGTTTGGGCGTGAATGCAACACACAGAGCTTCATTACTCCAGCACAGTGGCTATGTATGACTGACAGGATGTAGCATGGCAATATGTGTGTGTGTGTGTGAATGTGTGTGTTTTCCGCATCTCTACCGAGATTGAATTTGTGTGCCCGTACCTGCTCCTGAGAGTATACACATACACACACTCACGGGGACTTATTTACTCCAGAGGTGAGGTGCAGAGCTCCTCACAGAATAATTGCTTTTTTTCTTTTCTCCATCCCTCTGCATCACATCTCCTCTTTGTTTCTAAAGCTCTCACATGAAATACGTTAGGTCTATTTGTGAGGCTGAGTGTGTCTGCATGCATATAGACAAATAAAAGTCTTTCTCTGACTTTGTACAAACCAGTGCTAGGTGCTAGGGGTTATCAGAACCCTCGAGAACAGAGCAGAGAAGAATCCCTACCGCTGACGACAGAAGACAGAAAGAGCAGACACACATCCGGAAGGCTCTTTCTCACTCTTTCTAACGGCCTGAGATCGACCGATAAGGTTTTTTCGGGACCGATACAATACCGATTTTTAGTAGTCAAGGAGGCCGATAACAATATTTGGAGATGATGTTCATTTGCAGTTAATGTGAAAATATTGGCGACAAAATTTGGAACGATAGTTTGAACTACAGCTTACTTTAACTCAAATTATTTTGCTAATTCCATGCAGTTCCATGTGCCATTAGGGTTCAAATCAAATCAATTCAAATTCAACTTTATTTATAAAGCCCTTTTCCTGCACATAATGCAACACAAAGTGCCTTACAGAGTTCAAAACAATGAACAATGCCCCTGACAACCCTGACAATGCCCCTGACAACCTCAGCCCCCACGTATGCACGCACACCAACCAACAGAATTAAAGTATTCAAATATTAAATGTGGCTGAGCACAGAGAAGCCAGGTGAAAAAACACTTATCACGGGAGCCATCTGCACCCGTTCATGTGACGTTCATGTAGTTATGCAAGGTGTACAAACATATTGTAAGAAATAAACTCAGTATCGGCATAAATTAAAAAATATTAAGCATTTTTAGTCTAGCTAGATCATTTACTGCAAGTGAGCAGAGCTTCCGCTTATGTTTCTAGAACGTTATTGGGCCCACAGTAACGTTACCAGTAGGTGTGAATTGCAGCTGACTGGGATGTTTATTTCAATTTTAAGAGAGTCTGCTTCCTTAAAGGTCATCCCAAATTCTCAAACATACACAAAGTGAGGAAATAGCACACATTTTTTTGCATAAAATACATATACATTTTGTAGATGTAAGTCAATTAATTTTCAAGATAATAAACTTTAAAGACATTCTCTATTCTCTGTAGCCGCTTGAGCTGTGACGTCATTCCAGCAAGACTTCCTGCAAGGACACAAAATGAAAAAGCTACGAAGAGTTGGACAAAAAATGGTGCCAATGACGTGGTCGTTATGCTAGGTGCATTTCTACGATTATTGCTTTGAGGGAGTTTGCAGTGTTGCCAGAGAGCTGGGATACAAATATATTCCTGCTCTACTGAGCTACTACACGTAACCGTGTCTGTGAGCACCGTGTATGCATGGGTTTCACTGCTGATTGGCTGTTACCCGTGACGTGGATCTATGTGCCAAAATAACCCATTTTTAAATTGATCTCTTATCGTCCGTCGGATGAAAAAAAAAAGGGCAAATGCCGACATGTGCCAAAATGCCGAATATATCACTAGTGGGTGTCCGAGAAGAAGGGCCACTACCACCGAGCTTGATGATAGAAGGAGGCGGAATGTGGTGTCCCTTATGTGGCGGTCCCTTTTGTGGCTGATTTGCCAGAGAAACTCAGAAGGATTTTCTCCAAGCATAACCTACTGATGCACTTCGAACCCAATGTTTTTATGCAGTGCAGTATAGCGAGGAGTGCAATGACCCCAACATTGGAGAGACCAAGCCACACAAACGTATGGCACAACATAGGAGAGCAGTTTCTTTGGGTCCAGAGACAGCAGTTCATGTGCATCTCAAAAAGAAGGGGCTTTCCTTTGAGGACAATGATGTCCAAATTCTGGATAGGGAGGGCAGCTGGTATGAATGAGGTGTGAAACAAGCCATGTACGTCAAACAAGAAGGAACCTCACTAAACAGAGGAGGAGGTGTGTGCACCATCACCTATCATTCATTTATAACAATGTTCCGACATCTCTCCCCCAAAGATTATGTCATTCCATGGGAGGAGTGGCCAGTAACAACCAGTTCTGCCACCAACAAAGGTGAACGACCTATGGATAGTTTTTCACCAGCCACACTGGGCGACAACAACAACCCTATTGTGACTACCACCAGGGGACACACACCAGAGACATGTATAGTAAAACTCCACGCCTAAAATTTTCAAAATGAACACGCCTTTTGGACAAAAAGTGAAACGTCTTCAAGAAACAAGCTGAGTCCAGTTGACTTGATTCAACCTTTGCGTCTTAACTATAATCTTGTGATATACTTTTTTTTTTTTTGCGGGAATACACACAATTTTCAACAAAAACTGAAATCTAAGCAAGATTAGCACATTAAATCAAGGCGAAATATGTACTTTTGACCAATAAGAATGAAGTGAATTTTAAAATGTGATGTATTCCAATGTAACTTGTATGCATGTTCAAATAAATTAAACCATTACCATTACCATTAACAAGATGTTTGTGTTACCAGGCACTTTCTATAGAAATAATAGGTACTAAAATCTGACATTTTAGTAGTCTTCTTGAAATAACATCTACCAAAAGAACAACAAAATTTGACTTGCCCAAACGCAGCTTTACTTGTTTCAAGCAGATCATTTTGCTTATTTTATGTAACGATAGCTCAGATTTTAGTTCATATTTCTTAAGATAAGCAAATTGGTCTACCATGCTTAGAAACGTGATATGGTTGTCAAACATTTTTAGCTTTGATTTCAGATATTTAACCTTGCTAACATACCACTTTTTGCAGTGTACCTGCATATGCACCGTACAGTGACTTAAGTGAGTCACTGTACACTGAATGCACAGTGATTAAACAGATATTCATCTCATTGAATGCTCAGTAACACACATTGAGCAAATTGTGGCAATAGCCCTTAAACACTATTAGTATTGTCTGTGTTTTCTAACATGCACACGTGCTCATTTTAAACAGCATATATGGAGAAAATGAATGACTGCTAGTGTGATACAGTATATTACCAGTTTAGCTTGAAAGAGAAGTGCTCCCGTACGTGTTCTATTAGACTGTTGAGTAATGCTTTTAAATGCGCTACCATAATTAAACCCAGTGTACAATTTAACACTCAAAGGCGGCTTCCCGGCGTAATGGTTGCAATTAAAGGTCACAGACAAAGCTGGGGTTGCTTTGCAGTCACCATGCTGGATGCGGGCAATTAATTGAAAATGAAAATGCGCACGCAGATGAATGAGGATGGTGGTAGATGTGCACACTGTGAGAAAAAAAAGGTTATCCGACACACTTCAGAAAGCAGGGGAGGCGCAGGGATGTGCCTTGTGTTCCTTTCAGGAGGGAATTAAACCAATTGGATGTGAAGCAGTATGTGACCCCGCATAACACAAACAAAGGCACAAACTGAATGACACTCTGTAGAATGAAAACCTCTGTCAAAGCTACACAATCCTATTTTGGATCAAACTGCACACCATTAGAGATACTCGCTTCCTGCATATGCCTGAATTTAGCCATTCAAGATAATGCATTAGTCCGACACAAATAAGCAACTTACGCTATAAAAACAATAACACATTTACATAAAAATTAATAACACCTGAAGGTCTAACAGTCTACTACTATGCTACTGTAAATGCTCCATTTATTAGCCGGGGTGTTAATTGGAAGCAGGTAATAATTGGTGAGAGGCTGTTATTCTCATTGTATATGAGAACTTAATTAACTGATTTGGATTCTGTGATAAAGTGGAAAGGAAAACTTGGTTGTCTTTGACCACATTGTCATTTATTAAAGGGTTAGTTGTGATTTTTTGACATGAACTTGTATGACACCCCCATCAGCAGCGTAGTGCATCAACACTGACTTACCCCCCAATTGGTCCCGTGGGTCCAGTTCTGGTCAGAGATCCGTGACGAGGAACGTAGTTCCGCTTAGTTGGTGGGGCCATTTAAGTAAAGACTTTGGCTTCTCAAAACAATATGCGCTCAAAAGAGTAATACATTTGCATCACAAAAATGCCTCGCAATCAGACATCACAAATCGCTCTGCGTTATATTTGTCTCCCGCCGTATCCCTGTGCACTGTCGCCTGTCACGACGGTGCGTGTGTGTTCCACAGCAGAAGAAGATGCAAGCGTCTTCATCGCATATACTGTACAAGAATGCAGAGGCAACAGTGCGCAGGGATACGGCGGGAGACAAACATATAAGGGCAAGCGTTTTGTGAGGTCTCATTTTTTTCGAGGAGGCATGTTTGTGATGGAAATGTATTAACCTTTTGAACGCATATTTTTTTGAGAAGCAAAACTCTTTACTTAAATGGCCCCAGCAAATGAAGTAAAATACTTGTCATGGATCTCCGACCAGAACTGGACTCACGGGAGTGAGTTACTGTTGATGCACTACACTGCTGATGGGGATGTCATACAACTTAATGTAAAAAAAAATCTGAACTATCCCTTTAACAACACTATACAGCAGCAACAGAATCAACGTTGTAATAACAGTAAAGCGCAAACTTCTCAGCTGACCTACCGAACATTCCGGACTATTGTTACTACTATAGTTTGGTAGCACAACCAAGATTTTAAAGCACATGCAGAGGTGGATGAAGCTGCTGGATGATGACCACTCTGATACTTCAAATGCCACAACTGCCATCATGTGGACTTAATATATTAAAAAACTACATTAGGTGGTTGTCAACAGCTACAGCTGTTAATCCAGTGTTTCCTGACACAGTTGTATATAAAGCAGTTTTTTTACACACCCGGCGACTAAAGATGCAGTGCCATCCATCTATCCATCCATCTTTTACCGCTTATCCGAAGTCGGGTCGCGGGGTCAGCAGCCTAAGCATGGAAGCCCAGACTTCCCCAACTCCTCCCGGCAGATCCTGAGGCGTTCCCAGGTCAGCTGAGAGACATAGTCTCTCTAATGTGTCCTGTGTCTTCCCCAAGGTCTCCTACCAGTCGGACGTGCTCTGAACACCTCCCCACCGAGGCGTCCGGGAGGCATCCTGACCAGATGTCCAAGCCATCTCATTTGGCTCCTGTCAATGTGGAGGAGCAATGGTTCTACTCCGAGTTTCTCCCTGATAGTGCTTCTCACCTTATCTCTAAGGGAGAGGCCAGCTACCGTACGGAGAAAACTCATTTTGGCCACTTGTCGCCATGATATTGTCCTTTCGGTCATTACCCAAAGCTCATGACTATAGGTGAGGGTAGGAAGGTAAATTGACTGGTAAAGCTCTCTCTCAGCTCTCTCTTCACCACAATGGACCAATGCAGAGTCCGCATCACTGCAGATGGCGCACCAATTCGCCTGTCTATCTCGTGTCCAATCCTTCCCTCACTTGTGAACCGAGGTACTTAAACTTCTTCACTTGGGGCAGGAGCTCATCCCCGATATGGCACTTCACCATTTTCCGGGACAGAACCATGGACTTGGACTTGGAGGTGCTGATTCTCATCCCGATCGTTTTACACTCGGCTGCAAACCGATCCAGTGAGAGTTGAAGGTCACGGCTCGATGAAGCCAGCAGGACCACATCATCTGAAAAAAGCAGAGACCCAATCCTGAAGCCACCAAACCGGAACTCCTCAACGCCCTGGCTGAATTGATGATAAAGGGCAGCCCTGGTGGAGTGCAACCCTCACTGGAAACAGGTCCGACTTACTGCCGGAAATGCAAACCAAACTCTGACACTGGTCATATAGGGAGTGATCAACCTGAATTAGGTGCTCCGGTACCCCATATTCCCAAAACTCCCCACAGAATTCCTCGAGGAACATGGTGGAATTTCTTCTCCAAGTCATGTAGACAACACATGTATGCTGGTTGGGCAAATTCCCATGAACCCTCAAGGACCATGCCAAGAGTGTAGAGTGAGAGGTGGGAGTTGAAACTCCTTCTGACAGTGGACTCTGCCAGATGTTCCCAGCAGACCCTCACAATGTGTTTGGGCCTGCCATGTTTGGCCGGCATCCCGCCCCACCATCGGACCCAACTCACCACAAGGTGGTAATCGGTACACAGCTCCGCCCCTCTCTTCACCTGAGTGTCCAAGACATACGACCGCAAGTCCAATGACAAGGCCACAAAGTCAATGATCGAACTGCGGCCCAGGGTGTGCTGGTGCCAAGTGAAGTTGAAGTCCAACAGCAGAACAAAGGAATCTTGTCTCTTTAGGGTATGCCCGGCTGAGCCCCATGGGTGTAGGCGCGGCCACCAGACCCATGCCATCATGCCCCACCTCAAGGCCTGGCTCCAGAGGGGGGCCCTGGTGACCTGCGTCCGGGAGAGGGAAAACTTGGTCCAATGATTTTTCTCTTCATAGGTGTATGTTGAGCCACTCTTTATCTGGTCCCTCACCTAGGACCTGTTTGTCATGTGTGACCCTACCAGTGGCATAAAAGCCCCGTGACAACTTACCTTACTTACTAAGCTAACTTAATCGCGACACGCAAACTCCTCCACCACGATAAGGTTGTTGCTCAGAGAGGAGGGAGATGCAGTGGTTAACTGAATACAGTTGTTAATTGGCGCTTTTACCGGCAACTTCTAAATGGCAGAAGCTGATATATTCTATTTCTATATTCATCAGTATACAGCTCCTAATGTAACAGTTTTATCAGTTACATGCAGCCACTGGACTATTAGTCACAGTGATGCTGCAGCCAAGCTGCAAGCAACTTTGCTCTCAGTCTGCAAATAACTTTGGATATTTAAAAAGCATGAGTTCAATAAAAATAGAATAGATTAATGGAAGAACAGGCTGTCGTCTTGGCAACAGAAAAAGGAAGCAGTGCTCTGGACTCCTTGTTTGAATGAAGAGGAAGGGGTTGACAGCAAAAACCTCATTAAATCCAGCAAGCACAATGGCAACATGAAGCCAGACTCAAAACTCCCGATCATGCCACTCCTGCTGCCAATGCCAGATTGCCAAATGAAGTTTTTCCATCCATCCATCTTCTATGCCGCTTATCCTCACTTGCTTGGGTCACGGGCATGCTGGGGCCTATCCCAGCTGACTTCGGGCGAGAGTCAGGGTACACCCTGGACTGGTTGCCAGCCAATCTCAGGGCACATATAGACAATCATTCACACTCACATTCATAACTATGGACAAGTCTCCAATTAACCTAACATGCATGTTTTTGGAATGTGGGAGGAAACCGGAGCACCCGGAGAAAACCCACGCACGCTCAAGGAGAACATGTAAACTCCACACAGAGATGGCCAAATTATGTTTTTGCAAAATGTTAGTCATTATAGAAGACCCGTATGAACAAACACACGAGGAGAGACCGCACCTCGCCTGGAAGTGGGATACCGGGGCCTCACCCTGAAGCCAGGCCTGGGGGAGGGGCTCGCAGGCGAGCGTCTGGTCCTCCGCCAAGGCTGCCCTTTGTCACCCATTCTGTTTATAATTTTCATGAACAGAATTTCTAGGCGCAGCCAAGGTGTCGAGGGAGTCCAGTTCGGGGGCACTAGGATCTCATCTCCGCTATTTGCAGACGATGTGGTCCTGATGGCCTCATCGGGCTGTGACCTGCAGCGTTTACTGGGACGGTTTGCATCTGAGTGTGAAGCTTCTGGGATGAGACTCAGCACCTCCAAATCCGAGGCCATGGTTCTCAGTCGGAAAAGGGTGGATTGCTCCCTCCGGGTTGGGAATGAGGTCCTGCCCCAGGTGGAGGAGTTCAAGTATCTCGGGGTCTTGTTCACGAGTGAGGGAAGGTTGGAGCGTGAGGTCGATAGGCGGATTGGCACAGCGTCTGCAGTAATGCGGTCGCTGTACCGTCGTGGTGAAGAGAGAGCTGAGCCGGAAGGCAAAGCTCTCAATTTACCGTTCGATCTATGTTCCCACCCTCACCTATGGTCATGAGCTTTGGGTCATGACCGAAAAAACGAGATCGCGGATACAAGCGGCTGAAATGAGTTTTCTTCGTAGGGTAGCGGGACTCACCCTAAGAGACAGGGTGAGGAGCTCGGTTATCCGGGAGGAGCTCAGAGTAAAGACGCTGCTCCTTCACATCGAGAGGAGCCAGCTGAGGTGCCTCGGGCATCTAGTCCGGATGCCTCCCGGACGCCTCCCTGGTGAGGTGTTTCGGGCATGCCCAGCCGGGAGAAGGTCCCGGGGAAGACCTAGGACACGCTGGAGGGATTATATCTCACAGCTGGCCTGGTGTCCTCCCGGTGGAGCTGGAGGAGGTGGTCGGGGACCGGGAAGTTTGGGCTTCCCTACTGAGACTGCTGCCCCCATGACCCGGACCCGGATAAGCGGAGGAAAATGGAATGGTTAGTCATTATTGTTCAGAAGACCACTGTAGAAACAGAAAGAATTTCTGTTCAAGCAGCTTTTACCTCTTAATGGATATTTTCAGCATCATGCTTCATCGTCCTCCTTAGTGGAGATCTCCAAAACCCACCTGCAGCCATTACAGCTATCCATAACTGACTGTTGATCTCAGATCGTGACTGAGGAAACTAAATGGAGGAAAATTCTACCTCTAAGCAGCAACTGGTAGCAAAAAGGACAAGTAATAGATACAATATGGCTGGATATAGTTGTGTACTTGAGTTCCGTGACAAATGGCATCAGAAGTGAGATGCTTAGACTGCTTGACTGCAGTGTGACTGTAGCCCCTTGTCAGACAGAATTGTCACTTTGTTTGCATCTTCCTAACAATGCTGCACAGCTTGATAATAGTGTTAGCCCCACCAGAGGTGCGGATTGAACTAATTGGGTTTCAGGCAAGAAACTGCTCTGTGCAACAATGTGAGATGAATGTTTCAACTTAATGGATCTGGCAGATTCAAAGCTATGAAGCCAGGCATGTGTGTGGTTTCAACTGTGGTTGTATGGCGTTACTTTGGCAGGCAGTGGCACACATGGCCAGATGAACAAAATGTACTAAATTGACTGCTCAGCATTCAACACCAGCACTCAACCTCTCTGTCCTGAGATTGTGGACTGTGCCGTATGCCAGGAAGCACATGTGTGGATGTGTGCATGTGTGCCTGGTGACAGATGGGGGATAAAGTTGTCAGACCCTTTTTTGAGGGTGCTGTGAGCCCCCTTTTTTGGCTGGCAGTGGCTTGTAACCGTGTTAATTAGTCTACTTGCCACTCCTGTTTGGTAATTACAACCTGGATTGGGACACCCTCCAGGGGCCACTGAACACAAGTCAGCAGGGCACGCAGGA
The DNA here is from genome assembly GCF_027744805.1 of Dunckerocampus dactyliophorus. Taxonomy (NCBI): domain Eukaryota; kingdom Metazoa; phylum Chordata; class Actinopteri; order Syngnathiformes; family Syngnathidae; genus Dunckerocampus; species Dunckerocampus dactyliophorus. The sequence goes on from NC_072824.1 coordinate 12,704,459, forward strand.
TTAGTGTGCACCACGTATGTCTGAGCCCCCAGTCATAGAAAGTGGAAAATCCATGGATTTTGTTGGGAGAATCTTGAGCTAAGTGCTATTTTACAGAAACATGAGCATAACTGTGCCTCTGCAGAGAAGTACTCTGTAAAATAGCAAGATGTTGTCATGCCCCCCAAAAACAAAGGGCATGCTGTGCTGCCTGGAGGACTCAGCAGAGTGTGAATAAATTTTGACACAGCAAGAACAAAGAGTGCCTCTGCTGGTTGCTGCCAAGTAGTGCGATCCATTTAGCTACAATTGCTTAAAGATACCATTAAACAATCAATTCTACACAATTGACAGAATTTTTACTGTTGAATTAATTGATTATTAAGCTCATCCTTGACTGTGATTGCACCAAAATGTAATGGAGTCTTGTTCGGCACGTGTCACACGTTTCATGAAAATTGGTTGTGGAGTTTTTATGCATTCGTTTCAGCCTTGGGCTTGATAGATGTAAAACAAACATCAACAAAAACAACCTTATTGCCAACGGTAATCAGTTGAAAGGAACATGCATGAACATACTGTGTGAGGTGGATTAATTAAGTGTCTTCATCTCATATCTATTCATCTTCAGCTTCCTCCCCCAGGAAGCAGCAGCAGGTTTGAGTGTTTGACAGAGCTGATGAGGGCAGTTTGTTTTACTGGCGTGATTTAATTGACTTGGCGAGCTCTCCGCCACCGAGTTCATTGTCTCTCTATTTAAGATTACATATTTCCTTTTCATATCGCGGCACTGCAGCCGCCTGGCGCATCCATCTCCATCCTCCCTTGCTACAGCACTCTCCTTCTCCCTATGTAAAGTGAGAAGGAGATTTGGACCTATGTCTAATTAGTGCTCATCTCCATCATTCTCCTCCTGTCTGGCTCACCACAAGATCCTCACCCCTGAGACCTTACTTTGCCTTCCCTCTCCGTCTCTGACCCCCTTCCTCTCATTATTGCTGCCTTTCTCCTATTCCTCTTTGCACCACTCCATCCTTCATCTTCTACATCTCTCTATCATTATTCACCCCTTCGTCATCCGTCGCTCCCTGCCACGCACCCTCCCTCTCCACAATGAGTTAATTAGGCTCATCCCTGGCACCCCAAAGCCTGTGCCCACGGGGCCCGAAGAAGCGCTGCGCTGATGTCTTGCTATTTTTAGAAGGAGCCACAAAGAGGAGAAGTGAAGACTTGGAGAGAGACAGCTGAAGGTCATTTTGTATGTTCAGTTCGGGCAGACGTATATCAAAATGCGGAAACAGAATGACAGAGAAAAGATGCAGAGGCCAGGATTGAATGAGACACTTAACATTGTGCAAGAAGACATTGTGTGCAACGCTGTATGCTTAAAACAACATTCTACGACTTGAAAAAGCTTCTTATTTTACATGAACAAATTATAAAGTAATAATAAGCTCAAACCAAACCAGGTATATCTGCTATGTTTGTGGATCTGTCAAAGGAAACATATAAGGCTCTAGGTCAGGGGTGGCCATTACGTCGATCGCAAGCTACCGGTAGATCGCCAAGGTAGTTTGGGTCGATCACGTAAAAGTCACTTTGTAGTTGTCATATGACATCAGTCAGCTGACATTAAGCTCCCCTCCTGATTCACGCTTGCTTCCCCGCAGCGTTTCAAGTTACATACGAAGATGCAACTTTCATTTTTATTATTGTGATTATGGATGAAGTAACTCTGCGGTAAGATGTCTATATCTATAACAAAAGTTATCTGTTCACTTGTAGCAGCTAGTTACTTATAAAAAAGTGTATTGTTTACTGGCTTTGCTTGGCGTCATGAACTCTACTATAGAAATCAGTGTTTTCTACACGTTCGCTTCTTAAACTATTATTTCACGATGAAATTAAAAATGTGCCCATTGCTGAAACCTTTTCAATATGTTGCCTTGACTTCGGCTGCATTGTCTTTTGCATCATCATTTTAAATTCTTGTATATCGCTAATGTTTGACAGCAAATGCTAACTGTAATACATGAACTGTGTGCCCTAATGAACGTTACAAAGCTAATTTGACTGACATATTACCAGTACTCAGGTTATGTACACAACTATTTAGGAGTTATGTGGAATTATCTTTATTTCCATATTGAAGTGCGTTATGATATTAACTACTTTGATTACCTGTAAACTTTGAAAATGTGAATGTGAAATACTAATCATGAATATTTGCAATAGAATCTCAGAGTTTACTGGTTATATTTTGTATATGTTATATGTTTTATAGAAGAGGTAGATCATTTTGACTTGTACTTGCATGCTGAGAAAGTGCGTGCACTCCTGATATACATGTAGAACGTACATAAATACATACTCATATTTTTTTAAGTAAATATAGTAAATATATATACTTTCTATATTTATAGTAGTAGGTAGATCTTTGGGACTTGGTCATTTTAAAAGTAGCTTGCAGGATAAAAAAGCGTGAGCACCCCTGCTCTAGATGATTACTCCCATTCAATCAGTAAAGAAAAATAACAATTATGGAAAAAAAATAATGCAATATTACAAGTGAAGTCCAAATTGACCAATATTAGCATGAATATGTGATAGGGCTTTTCTGCCGATAATGATATTAAGCTTGCTAACTCAATTAGCATGTTCGCTGTGTGGAATTATTTCCAAGTTTGGATTGTAAATATGTGTAAGCAAGGGTCTTTAGGGTCACCATAAGATGTACGCTGACGTGCAACCTCAACACGACAGAAGGACGGCAGCGATGAAGTTCAGGGAGGTACTTTTATATTTTTAGCAGATATTCAAAATGGACTCCAAAGCTATCTAAAGCAAATAAATAAATAGTGAAATAATGATTTATTGATTGATTTAATAAATTAATGACACATTTAATAATATAAAGTTGTATTTATTGATTTAAATAATTAATTAATGGCACATTTACTTTTCGATTTAAATATTTAATGACACATTTAATTATGTAAAGATTTATTGATTGATTTAATTAATTACTGACTCATTTAATTAATCATTTAAACATTTATTTATTTATTTCATTTTGTCCCATTTGATCCTCCGTACAAAGCAACCTTTAAGATGCAATAAGCACAAAAAAAACACAACCATAACGAATAATGTGAATGAAATATATTAAAATAGCAACATACTGTGAATTCAAACGCCCCTCAAAAGTGTAGCTCCCTGGAGTTGGGTATGAACGACTCTGATACTGGCTTGTTAGCATCTATTGTTCTGGCTCGGCCCTGGCTTCACCTCATTTGCAAGACTAAGAGCTGTGGGTTTTGGTCTCAGTAACCTGCTGAACACAGGGTCCAAATTAAACCTCAAACCACCATTCCGATTCAATGATGGGTTCTGTTGTTTGACAAAAATAGCTTCCTTTACTCGATGGACAACTCCTGTACGACTGAGAGCCTACACAGACTCAGCTACGTATTGTATCGAAAACATGTATTCTACATTCGAACTAATTGGAATGCGAAAACATGAGAATGTAGAATGTGCTCCAATAAATGCCCCGCTTTAAACCATGAATTATCAAGTATTTCAATGACTTTCATATAAAGCCGTAATCAGTCTGCGGGGCAAATGGATCTTAGATGTTGCTGCAAATGCTGCAAAACATTTATTAGTTTCATGTTACAATCTCATATTGAGGCAACAAAAAATATATATACAGTATATAAATATGTATATATATACCTGTAGATATACACATTTTTTTTCTTTGTGCTTTTTAAAATGGGCAAAACAGCAATCAATGATCATGTTCCCACTTAGCATATATTATGACAATGTTGTCTGCTTGCTGTCAAACACAAAAAAACCACTAAAAACTGTAGCTCATGTGGTTCTAGCGTCACTTTGGTTTAGGCACACCACTGTCTTACTTTGCCAGTCACAGTCATGCTGATTAAGACCTTATCACTGCATTTACACAAAAATAGCTTACGTTAACAAATAAAGCTGCATGCTGCAAATGCCTCATGACAAATGTAGACAGGAGAGTTGAGTTCATTTACCTCTCACCCTCTAATAAACAAAGCAATCACTGACAGACTCACACGCTCCAAATTATGAGACAATTATGCAAAACAACAGATTTTCCCACTTCACCTTGTTTCACATGGCGACGCCCCCATTGCAGATTCATCATCAACCCCTCCTCTCCCTGAACCGCTCTTGTGTTGGTTTATACACACGACACATGAATAATAATGAAAAAACACTGGGAGATTTCTGCAAAATGTGATTCGCGTAAACGTGAGTTCCCCCCTGCCTTCCCAGAGGTGATCATAATTAGAAGCCATGTCGTCTCACGGTAACATATTTGTCGATTCTCATACCGATTATGCGAATTAGGCGGGAGAGAGATGTTGAAAGACATGGGGTACATATTTGGATTGTCAGAACAAATCACATTTTTACAGCTACAAACAGTAAAATGAACACGTAAAGGTCAAACTGTTGAGACAGTTGTTGTTTCCCATTGGAAGTAATAAGTCAAACTATTGTCATCATCATAAAGCCTTTATTAATTGTCCAGACAATGTTTTAAATCACATTTTAACATTATTACAGCCATACAAGTGTAGAAGAAGTTAGCTGCTTTATCATAAAACTGCATAAACCGAAGTAAAATAAACGTTTTAGAGAATGTTTCGGTTCACGTCGACAATTTACTCAAAAATCTTGCCTCAATTTCAGTTGTTGTACAATATGGTGCACATCTTGTTGAGGTATTAATACCCTGCGTGTGTTGATCTTTATTACAAAACATCCATGTTAGCAGCCTGCTAGCTTGCTCTCAACTGGACAGTGCAGCTCGAAGTGTTTACCTAGGTTGTCCCCCAGCTCCGTCGCCCGTCTATGCTGTCATCAAAGGTTGACTGTGCAGTTCTTTGCTAACTAACACAGTTACACCACAAGTATCTGCTTTTCTCATTGGTCACGGCTGCAAAACAACCCATGATGGAGCCAAAGAAAGTTGCAAGCGGCAGCACTCGGATAAAGAAGGTGCGACACAACATTGAATGGAAGAAATAACTCATAGCAAAGCATAAATGTGCCGTCCATGTGTCTGTTCTCGTATCTCGCCTCGGACTCATAACCGTCTTTGTCACTAATCAAGTCTTTAGTCAAGGTAAAAGTGGTGTTAAATCTTCATTTATCCCTTTCATTCATAATTTATATCATTTTATATGCATTTCAAATCGTTTTCTGCATGTAAAACTACAATCATTCTTTTAAAAAAAAGTGTTGTGTGTTATTTGTGGTTATCTGTAGCGGATTAATTGGATATGCATGATTCTTTTTGGGAGAAATTAATTCTGTTAGAATATGTTTCGGCTTTCGTCTGACCATCTGGAACGGATTAATGATGCTAACCAAGGTTCCACGGTACTCACTCTTGATGACAAGAAAGTAGCATGAAGGAAATGGAGGAGGAAGCAGTACTGACAGTGACTTCATGTATCAGGCACTTTTCTAATGTTCCTAACTGTCATGCATGTGTAGAAATAAATTAACACTGCATTAAAACACAAAAACAACACAATCCCTTCATCTCCCAGTCTTCTATCTGTCAACAGAGCCTGACATGCTGCTTTTTTCCCCACTGCCGTGTTTCCGTGCCAGCTGGCATGCCCACATGGTTGCTTGGCAAAGGCGATACTGTTCACTGTGGGTTTCCCAGGCCGGGCACTACCAAGGGCCACTCCACAGGGAGGAATTATGCTAATTGAGAGGGGTTGAGAGGGTCAGCATTGAGAGGAAGTAGGGAGTACTGGCTGTATCTGGATGTCAAACCGTTTGACACCGGTGAGATAAATCAGAGCTGATCTGTAAACAAATTCAAAAGATGAACTAGAGTTATGGTTGTGTTCGTAAATGACCTTGGACTTCAAAACAACCAACGGTCAAAATTTTGACAGTCTTATCTCATTTTAGCCTGGAGGGAATATAGTATAGAATCCGATTTATACTCAGTTGTAGTGAGGTAACAAACATTCAAATAAAACATAATACAGGAGGAGAACATTCTATTGGATGAAATGATATGTTGACTGAGCTCTCAGTAGACTCAGGACCAATTTGGGCAAAAATGAAGTCCATTTAACACAAGATGAGAGGGTAAACTCCTTTGAACTCTGTTTTTAACCTGTCAAGCATCATGGGAGGTCCTGGGTTGGAGAGCACAGTCTGGTTCCTGGAAGCTGCCCTGAAGGCATCTCTCTCTTTCTCTGCAAGTGCTCAATTACAGCCCAGAATGATAAAGCACCTTGTGGTAGCCGGGTTACAGAGCCACAGGGCTCCATGTCAGGCCCTTATTAATATTTCAGCTGCTTCCTTTTATACTGTATTTACCCTTATCCGCACAATGATAGGTCACATCACACCCTAACCTTCCAGCCCTCAGGCAGTGACTTGTTTTACAAAATGGCCTCAATCATGTCTCAATGGGGATTTTAACTGAAGCCTGCTTGGTTTATATGTTTAGAGGAGATGATGACCTTGACTAAAACAGACACACTGTTTTTAAATAAAAACGCATAAAACCTGGGACACAAAAACGACGTTCATGTGCGTAAAACTGTAGTGGGCGCCAGAGGAGCCCATACGTATATACTGTGCATGCAGTCTGCTTCATGTTGGGTACTTTAACCGCCATTGCAAGAAGGCTGCTGCGCACCAAAGGAGGCTGCTGCTCTTTCACTGCAAATGTCAGTGCATATTCCTGTGCATTCTTTCACCCACGCGTGACGCTCACGGAAAATTTTGGAGAACAATTACATTCAGGAAAGGTGGGGATTTATACCGAGAAGTGTTCGTACAAGTGTGTGCCACATGGTTTTATAAATTTGAATATTATGTGGTTTGGACATGACATGATGTGTCATGCATGTGTGGAACATAGCCGAGTCATAGAATGACTGTAATGCATTCGCTCTCTACCAGTTCTTAAAGGTAACTGCCACATTTCATTATGGAAATCAACAGCAATACAGTGGAACCTCGGTTTTCGTTTAGTTGGATTCAATTTTCGATGAAAATTATTGCGAAAAATATGTCTCAATTACGGCTAAACAGTATCGACGTGTTGAGTAAACATTTTGACATAATGAATACACGCCCATTAATTAATGCAATTGGTCTTCCCACATGTTCCAAATGATAACCATAACATTACACAGAAAAAAAACAAATGACTCAAAATGAGACTCTAAAGCACTCAAAACTCAACTTACCTCGGAGCCGCTGGAGGTAAAGTCTAGGTAAGGCTGGGCCGCATCAAGTATTCCACTGGGAGTGCCTCCGGCTTCCCAGCAAGCGTTGCGGCACTTGTTTTGTAAAAAGCTGCTTCAGTCACATGTTAAGAGTTAACATAGTTGTTTATTATTCCCCATGGTAGTAACACTTGCCCTATGTGTCATTTTTGATCGTAGTTAGTGTTCGTGTTCCGACGACCCCCTTGTTAATTTCACTGTGTGACAAGCTCACTCCCAGTACAGTGTTGGCTATTGCTTGCCCAGATACCAGCCATTTCTCAGCTGATTTTTTGCTTTCAACTGCAAGGTAACATTTGAATTACGAGCTGCTAGTTACCGGCAGGCATAGCCGAAGACAGCTATTTGGAGGGCTTGTGTCACCTTGGTATGTGGGGACAAAGGCGGAGGTGAGAGAGCATACAGCGCTCAATGAGATGGCAGTAAAGGCTTGCGAGGGAATTTATTAGTATTTTTTTTACATTTTTTGTGATTTATTAGTATTTGTGTTTGAATTGCTATGTTTCTCAAAGAGGACAGAATAAAAGTTGCATGTTTCAAGACCTGCGGTGTCGTGTTTCCACGCTGCTGAAGTCGCCAGACCAAGAAAAATGTGATCAAGTGGGTGTAACGAGTGTCTGGAAGTGAAGTATAAGCTGTAGCCTGACCGCACTACAGTATATGAGTGCAGTCCTCGTTTTCTAAACTACTGACTGTTCTTGAGCACTTTATTTTTTGTAACTTGTCAATATTTATTTTTCTAACATCCTATTTTCATTTCATTTTTGCACTTCACTTATATTTGAGTGATGGACATTTTAGCTTACCAACGTCTACTTGTTGTACATTGTGTTTGCTTTTTATACATTGAGGTCCATTTTGTGTTGAGCTGTTTAAAAACACAGAATGTTTAATAAACAAAAATGTGCATAAAGCCAACATATTGTCCAGTCTTATGTTGAAAGGTGTATTAAAACCTTTAAAATGGCCTTTCAAAAGGCAGTTATTATAGATGAAAACTTATTTATATCTGCAATTAATTGTGATTAATGACAAGTTAACCATGCACAAAATGTGATTAATCACATTTAAATATTTTAATCGATTGACTGTCTTAATATTACTATAAAACACCCAGGGCATGTGGCTGCATGAACACTAAACTTTGGGGCGCGAGTTTGAGACCCCTGCTCTACAGAATTCACAAAGTGAAGTAAAATGCACTAATACAAAAGTGTACAAGTGATGGCAAGGAAAGTCATACTTTGCAGTCACAGTTCAAGTGAAGCAATCAGTTATTAGCGGCGAGAACAAGCTTCTGAAAAAAAGCCTCCACAGTAGACAGGATAATTGGCACAGAAATGGGATGAAAAATAGAAAGGGATTGGTTGAGAACTATTTTTGACTCACTTGTGACTACACTACAGCTGGAGTCTGCTTCATTAACTGCAACCCAGGCAGAGTGTGACTATTAGCATCATTCCAGACAGGCAAGTCTAGTCTGAAGCAATGTGACCATGTTCCCAGATCTCAGGGAAGATCTTAAACAAGATTAGAGGTTTAGGATGCAGCCAGAAATTCTGTAGGCTTTATTAACAATTAAAAAGGATGTGGTTTGCTCCGTGGGGTCAGGTGCTGGGTGTTACACCTCTGCCGCCCGGGCCTCCATCGAGGGGCGTGGGGGCGGTGCTCCTGCGTCCCCGGGCGGTGCGGTCCTGTGTCGGGGGTTGGGCATGGGGGTGCTGGCGCTTCCGGCGTGGGCGGGCTTCTTTCCGGTTGAGGGGGCGTCTCTGGGCCTGCTGGTGTGTGGCCCCCGGTGCCCGTCTGCCTTTGTGGGGTGTGATCTCTCACCGGTCTCAGGGGTTGGCTGTCCTCCGGCCCGCCGGCGCCCTGTTTCTGGTTGGGATTGCCTCTCTGCGGCCCCTTGCTTGTCTTCCCGGGGGGGAGGGCTCTCTGGGCTGGCTCTTGGGCGGATGATCTTTGTGCTGTCTGCCCCTGTGGGCCTGGTTGGTTTCTGGCGGTGGGGGCTCGGCCTGGCTATTTGGGGCAGGGCTTTCTGGCCGGTGGAGGGGGGCCCCCTCTCCTTTCATGCATTTTCAGTGACAATTACACGCTCACCCACTTGCGCACCTTTATATATATGAAGACTTGCACACATACAGAGATACCTGTACACACGTACATATGCACACTCACAGTATATACGTACTTCCCTACGTTACTCACTGAGTTAACCAGGGTGTTATTATGTTGATGGTTTTATTACAGCGACAGTGATGTCAGCAATATGATCATAGTTTTTACAATGATGTGCATTACAGTAATTGTCATTCTGATCACTATCATAGTTAATAATTTCATGACTACTATTATGTGTGACTGTTTCAATGCAGTATCGTCATTGTGGTTGTTGATATTACTTTGCCCCTTCCGTCAGGGTCTTTATAGCCGTCACAGACATTTGCTGATGTAGTCCTGTTTGTTTCTGTTGTTCTGTTATTGTTGTCATAATTGTTGTTGCTGCTGTTATTCTTGTATCTGTCTTTTTTGTGCCCCCGAACCAGCCCCCCTGTTTTCTTTTCCCATCTTCTCTGTCCTCTCCTGCTCCGGTCCGGCCGCTCCAAATTTGCATAATAACAAAGCATCCAAGTCAAATAAATTCTGTATAACAGGGGAAGTGTATCTCACACTTTTCCCTGGCAGAGTAAATCTGTTGAGCACTTGAGGGCATTTAGATCTACAATTCTATCTGCCTTCAAGTTCCTTGGCACACACATCAGCGAGGACTTCACCTGGTCTCACAACACCCAACAAATTCTGAAGAAGTATTCTGAGACTGTACTTCCTGAGAAGACTGAGGAAATTTGGCATGTCCACCACAATCCTGAGTTGCTTCTACAGATGCACTATCGAAAGTGTCCTTACCGCCTCCATCACTGTTTGGTACGGTAACTGTACAACACGTGATAGGAAGGCACTCCAGCGGGTGATCAAGACCTCACAGAACATTGTTGGGGCAGCCCTCCCCTCACTGCAAGACATTTATAAAACTAGAGTCCTACGCAGAACACACAACCTCATCAAGGACAGCACACATCCACAACACTCAGTATTCACACTCCTACCGTCAGGCAGATGCTACAGGAGTTTGAAGTCCAGGACCACAAGGCTGGCAAACAGCTTTTACCCACAGGCCATCAGGCTTCTCAACGAAGCACTCACACACGCCGCACGCAACACACGCACACACTCATAGCACTTTATTTATTTATTTATTTATTTATTTGTATTATTTACTTGTATTAATGTCTCTTCTGTTGTTGTTGCTTAATTTATTGGTATTTATGTTTATGTGTTTATGTTTCTTATGTTCTTATTCTTTCTTGTGTTTTCTTTCTTTTCTTGGGAGAATGAACAGAATAAGATTTTCATTGCATGGTATAACTGCTGTTTTATACCATGCACATGACAATAAAACTCTCTTGAATCTTGAATCTTAAAGGCTGGACAGGACAGGGTGGAAAAAAAAGGATGGTGTACGATCAAACAAGTAATGGGTGCCACAGTGATGGTCACTGGAACTGGAAGCCCACGGTTATAAGCTCATTCATCTCACAGCAGTCCAATATTATCAGAAGGAACACCCTACCCTCCCTTCTAAAAAATACATAAATACTCACACACCCTTTGGAAAAGATCAGTGCCCCCTTCCCTTCATGCAACTCCCCCTGGTTTTCAATCACAGCTTGCAGCGCCCATTTTTCCCAACAGGAAGCTAATTCCGCTTTTATCCCAGAGTAATATTGGCCTTATCACCCGCGCCACTGCATCCATGCCACGACTCGGTGAGCCAGGGGGCGGAGGGAGGGGCAAACGAGGCAGGTGGAATGTCAGTTTGGTGGAACCAATTGTGAGAGGCTGTTGCTCCATTACACACACATACACATACACAAACACACACACACACACAATTATATACAGTGTATATGTAAGGAGGGAGAAGACGAGTGTAGTGAACTCCCCATGGGTCTTGCTCACTCAAGCCTCTTCTGAGACTACCAATATTTCTACTGATGTTACTGTGGTGGTCTTACATCACTCATGGCCCTCTTGAACACACACTGGTGGAAATGTCTGTCAACGCAATCTCTGCTATCACCTGCCATCCAGTTTTCTTAAAGTGTCCTCAAACAACGTTTCAGCAGTCCCACGCACATACACACCATGAAGTGAAAACATATGTCACAACTTTTTTGCACTATGACTACTGTATTTCCATTAGCACTGTACACATTTTCAAACATCAGTTGCACCCCAACCCAATCAATAGGGCCCCCCGCTTTTAGTAAAGTGTCAGTGAATGCAGCAAGCTCTCTGGGTAGCCAGCCAACGTAAACACACTAAGACAAACTGACACACAATACTGGGGAGCCATGCTACTAGCAAAAGCCAAATGTCACTAATAGGTTAATTCTGCACACGTGGACACCTACATGGAGCCCGTAACCACTTCTATCAAACTGGAGGGAATTTCCCCAGCTGGCTCGCTGCGCGGTCTTAATGAAGATATATAGTACACGATGGTTGTCTGCTCTGTGATTCGGAAGGTGGCCACAAAGACCTGAATTTCCAAATCTAGGGGAAATGAAGTCACTACAGTGTCAAATGGAAAACTGTGATTGCATGAGGGATTTATTCTAGTGTTTTCCTGCAGTAATAGACATGTAAATCACACAATTCAATGGTCATTAAAGGATATTACTGTTTTATTTAGTGTAATGGAGGACATATCTTGAAGATGGATGGACTGATGGGAATATACAGGAAATGGATAGATGGCTGAATGGATATGGAAAAAGGAAAGATACAGTAGGTCTAGTAGACAGGATCAGCAAAATTGATGATTCAGAAACAACAACAGAAGACACTGTAAATGGTTTGCTACAGGAATAAGAATAATAGACAAATACACTCCTGATCAAAATGTTGAAAGAATTTACCTTTTACACGGTTGGATCTTAAGGAGGTTCCAAGTAGAGCTTCAAAATGCAAAAAGGAGAAATGGGAGTGAGATAAACACAAGTTTTGAGTAAGTAATTTATTGCAAACAAGCAAGTGAAATAAGCTGTTAGCTGATCAAAAGTTTAAAACCACAGCCTTTAAAAGCCAAAAACTTCACAAAACTGTGTAATCAATGTCATTTTCTGTAAGTTATTCCCACCGTCATGATGTCTTGATGGTAAAGGCAAAAAAGGTTTTTCTGTTTGAACGCGGTCAGATTTTTTGAGCTGCAAAAGCAAAGCCTCTCTCATTGCACCATTGCTGCTGAGGATGGAGGCAGTAAGACCGTCATTTTAAACTTCTTAAAAGGTCTTCAGGGGCATGGAACACAATTGTCAAGTGGTAGACTCAAAAAATGTTACCCTGAGCCAGAGGGTCTGATTGGCTGACATCAAGACACAGGACGATTCTCGGCCCAAATGAAGGTGCAGAGTGTGGTCCAATAACCATCAGACGGCATCCGCGGGAGATGGGTTTTAAGAACAAAAGAAATGACTGGGTTTTTCAACAGGACAACGCTGCAGTTCACAATGCCCGCCTGACAAAGGACTTTTTCCAGAGGAATAACATTGCTCTTTTGGACCATCCTGCCTAAGCCCCTAATCTAAATCCAATTGAGAATATTTGGGGATAGATGACAAGGGAAGTTTACAAATATGGACATGAGTTCCAGGCAGTGGATGCCCTCTGTGAAGCCATCTTCACCGCATAGAGCAAAATTTCCACAAGCCTCCTGGAAACACTGGCATCAACCATACCCAAACCAATTTCTGAGGCGATAAACAAGAATGGTACAGCTCCTCATTACTGAGTCCTTTTTCGAAAATGCTACTTCTATTTTAAGAGGGTCTTAAACTTTTGATCAGCTGATAAACAGCCTATTTCAGTTTAATGGTTGTGTGCAATAAATTGCTTACTCAAAAACACTTTTGTCTCACTCCCATTTGTTCTTTTTGCATTAGAACCTTCTTGAGATCCAACAGTGCACAATGTACAATCTTGCAGTTTTTCAGCTGTTCTTCAAATTTGGATCAGGAGTGTATCGATAGTAAAGATGAAGGGATACAGGAATATATGGATATATGATTACTAGATGAATATAAGTAGAGAAAAGATTAATATTGAGATGGATCGATATTAGAATTAAAAAAACATCATGGATGGCTTGACAGCTACTGAAATATGAAAGACGTGATGGTTATATTATGGAAAAAAACAGGAAGAGGAAAGATGAATGGATGGTTACATGATAAATACAGTAAATAGATATAGGAACAGGACGAATGGATGGAACTGTGACTCACTTTTATTCAATGTCTACCTATTTCTTTTGAATACAAGTGAACCGCTGTTTTTAATCATTTGGTTTTAATTGGAGTTAATGTCCCTGTTATTCTTCTGTTGGTGGCTAGGGAGGTGCGTCGATGATAGATAAGGCCGTGCACGTTGCCAGGGTACCACCTGGAGGAGGACTATGTGCCAGCAGAGGGTGGTTTTATGAGTGAGTATGTGTGCGCCTTAAATTTGACCAATGTGCATAGCAACTGCAAGAAAACCTCACAGGCCAGCATTCATCCAAGCAACCGCATCCAGCTGACAAACACACGCACGCGCGTTCCATTTGGTTGAATTAAACCTCACGGCTTTCAGAGATGCAACGGTTGAATTATTTATTGCCGGCCGTCTCCGGGCAGGCTGGGCAGTAATAATGTTACGGGCGAGACTAATTTGCAGTTTGATGAGGAGGGCTTTTAGCGCTTGATACTGGGCCAACATTAAGTATATATTGTTTTTACAGATTTGATTACCATTTTATTGTTATTGTTATTAATGCACTGACTGTGTGTGTGTGGCATATACGGGAGGCTGCTCATTTGAGTGTAAACAATAAAAAACTGACCACAGATGAAGAAAGTGAATAAGCAGTGCGCAGGGAACCATAAGGGATATATGTAAGGGATGTAATCCTCACCTTAAAAATCAAATAAAAGTGGTAGCACCACACTTTTATAGCAACCGGGAGGCAATCTGTATCTAAATACATAAGACGAAGTTATCAATCATCTGGTACGGAGCATAAAGGCTCAAATATGCACATAAACTCCCTGGCTGCCTACAGAGAAGCATCAGGAATGGCTAACCAATGTCAGCTAGACCACTGAGGTGAGAGTTTTACAGTAATGGGATATTTGTGTTAGGAACAACTTCATTCTGATTTAAACAACACACTCAGCCTTGTTGGGCAGTAAAAATAAAAGACTTTAACAAGCTTTTAAAAGCTTAAAGGCTGTAAAAGCTCTTATGGAGATTAAAAGAGAAGGAGTAACATGGTCTTATACAACCCCTTGTGGACCCATAGAACAGACTGCCAAACAAGAACAAGACGTAGTGCCTTTACTCATGAATGCTTTGATTAATGACACCCTGCATATTTATTGCTTAACACGAACAACAGGAGCTGACAAGTCCAACAATTAGGTCAATTACAGGATGATGCCTATGTTGTGCTGGGTTAATTACTGGACTCACGATGGCGGGAAGCATTTATTTGAGGGCTGGTGGCATGTAACAAAGCACATACGCAAATGAGCTCACCTGTAGTCCAGGACATGCTTAACATTTTTTTTTGTCATGGATGACAACCAATGTTATGGTTCTCCTTCCCATTTTGCGAGGAAAAAAAGCGATTTATTTCAAAGTCATTTATCACAGGTTACAATGCATGCATATATTGTATCCTTGTCGCCATATGTGAATATATTAGCCCAAGCTAAATATTTATAGAGTGAGGGTCATGCTGCAAAGTCTAAGATCATTTACATGTGTTTGGAGTAATGGTTATATAGGTCTCTGGTGTGTGATAGTGGCCAAGCTCTCAGGAAGTCATTGGAAGCACATTAGTTAATCGAAAAGTGTGACACTTGAACTGCTTGCCGCCACTCCACATTGCCCGTCATGTCATCATGCACTCTCCATTCCCTCAACTTAAACACGTGCACTTCTTGTGCACAAAACATGGAGTATGAAATATATGTAGGTCCCTATGAAATCCGTTTCATTTTTTCCCAAATTCCGTTTTTTACCTTTTACACTTATTTTATCACCATAGAATGTGTGCTTTTTGTGTCAGTGAATAAAATGTCTATTAATTAAATGCAAAAATCCTTACATTTATTTTATCACTGGACAATTTTGCCCAGTATTTTAGAAACAGATGTACTGTAGCTTTGCTAACTTTTCGAATGGGATATCCTCTTGCACACATTGCTACAAAACCCTCAACAAACTGTAATGCCCGTGCTTGTAGTTAAGGAAGTCGTCGCCAATGCAATTCCAATTGCTTTATTAACAAGCGGTAAAACACAAGATGGTATAAAGATGGTATATTTAATCTCGAGTCAAGTCTCAAGTAAAGAAGTGTAAGTCCAAGTCAAATCTCAAGTCAAGACAAGACATGTTCGAGTCAAATCCAAAGTCATAGGCTTGAAATGTTTGAGTCCTTACAAGCCATAACCACTGTTTAGTGTCTCCCAAATAAAATGTCATTTTAACAATGTAACAATCTATTAAATTTGACAAATATACCATAATTTCTGGTGTATAAGCCACAAATCTTTTAAACTTTGAACTGTGCGGCTTATACAGTGGTGAAGCTAATATATGGCTAAATTCTAATATCGTGACATCTCCTTTACTTCAGAACTACTACTAATTGTTTAAATACTGTGCTGCTCGCGAGTCAGTGAGGAAACGGTAGCTCTTTCTTTGACAGGAGCCAATCACGAGCTATCAGTGCACTCACAACGAGTCTCTGTGTCCCGGCTGCATCTCTTCAGGTCCCTGGTGTGTCAGAGGGACAGAAGAAAAGCTCTGGCTTGCTTGAGGGGAAGCACCACCTACAGTATGAAGCAGCTATAAATCTCCAGAGCGCCAGTATGAGACAAGCTAACTTTTTCAGACATTTTTCGTGGGTAAAGTCCTATTTTTGGGTCAATACGGTGTTCACGGTTAACTGCAGGGCAGACACGTGACAAAGAGGCATGTACACTGAGGATTACCTGGCAGATGAGTCTTACATTAACATCAACTAAAGATGACTTTGCAGTGTGTATTCCATTCTTCCATTCTACTTATTGATGTTTCTTACTCTACTGAGCAGCCAGTACAGAGAAGTGTGTTCAGGTTCTACATTCATCATCACAGTTTAAATAGGCTGCGCTTACACGATATGTTGACAACGCATGTAATAAAATTTTTGTGTCACTTTTTCCAGGCATATTTTTCCACAAAATGTAGTTGCGCTCCAAATGATTTGATTTGACTTTAGAAGCATTCCACTTAAATGATGCCTCCTCCCTGCACGATGGTGCTTTAATCAAAGCGGTCGGTTTGTCCACCCCTCTTAAATGGCCCCGGAGTGCCTTTGAAACATACTGACACAAGTTTCATGCTGGAAAAAGGGCTTGCTTTCAGCCCTTTTAATAGTTTGTTAAAAGGCCCTCGCTATACAAACACATGCCAATTGTTTCCTACTAGCTACTGTTGAATGATTCAACTTTACACAGTGAACGGTGACGCCTTGTTTAACAATATCCTGTTCATTTCTTCATTGAGAGCAAGGCATACTGACACGTGGGAAAGCTTTTTTGTGATGGTGGTGCAAAATCAACTCCCTATTTTTGTCAAACACTGGAAGTAAGAATGGAGGCGCAAGACAAACAGGAACAACCACACACAATATACTATGCATGTAAAGCACAGCAGCCCAAGATGAGGGCTGCTATCCATCATTAGGTACTGGCTGTCCTTGTTTAGTCCTAATCCACTGGTGTCTGCAGTCTTTTCAGCTAGTCATATTGTGCTATGACTGTAATGGGCCCAGAAAGCTCACCATGCACACACATGCAATACAAGGTATACTACCTTTCTGCAGCTAATGGTTTTGAGTAGTGTCTCCATTGGGTAAACATGACAAAGATACTAAGCGAACGGTTTTCCTATTGCCTCAATGAACCACAGCACAGACACTCAGCGGGTGCTTTAAAGGCGCTGCACTTGTTTTTGGAATTTTGCCAATCATCCACAATCATTATGTGAAACGTGAACACATATTTCTTTCCATTTTCTGTGTGTTCTAATGACAGAAAACAAGTTAGTATAAGCCAGCTAACGTACGTACGTCATAGGAGGTACCTATTTCGACTATGAAGACAATGTTTTATCGTTTTATATACACAGAAACACAGCACAGAAACTGTTACGAGTGGGTCGGCGCTGGACCCCAGATGCAGAGGCAGGAGGCAGGTGAGCAGGTAAGTTAGTCTTTAATAGAGTTTAAAGCGAACAAAAGGCGATGGTGCGTGGGTAAGGCAGCAGAACAGAAAAGCACCATGGATACCAAGACTTGGTGGAAGGCTGAGGGAGTTCCAGACTGGAGAGCCGGGAGCACACTCTGGGAGACATCGGGAAGGGCTAGGTCCTCAGGAGGAGAGCATGAGTTAAGCCAGTAAAGCGGAAAATGTGATCAAGGTCCAAGCAAGTAGAATACAGTTGTCCATGTCTGTGGGACAAACCGCAAGGAATAATCCAGCGTCTCCCAGGTGCGGTCCATCATCTTAAAAAGAGGTGGGAGCTCATCAGAGGCAGGTGTGCCTCCAGCCGGATAAAGGGCTCCTGCAACAGAAAATAATACGCCCAGGAGAAGGCAGGGAAGAGCAGATGGCAAAGACAGGAAGCAAACCATGACAGAAACAGCGATGACACTTACAATGGCAGCGCTCATTGGGATGGCTGTGTCTTCCAGCACAAGACTTGTGCTCCAGTCCTCAGGTAAAAAATGCTGACAGCAAACGAGCATCTTGTTGAGTCTTCAGAGCGAAATTTAGAGCCAGTAGTATCCACTCTTCCGTCTGTGCCGTTGCAGTGGCTTGAAGCGCTGTGAGTGATGCTCAGACTAGTGGCTAACGAGGCGTCGTGTTACTCCGCCAGATAAATGTAGTTTTTCGTGTTAGCTGCTACAATAACATTATCGCTGTAGCTTGGTTAATAAACAGGTCAGTTATGTAAATGGAACACTCTTGCCGTGTGTTTTTCAGGGTTTTTTGTTCGGGCTTTAGCGTCAAAATAAGTACCTCCCATGACGTACATTGTTAGCTGGCTCATAATAACTTGTTTTCTCTCGTTATAACGCAGAGAAAAGGGAATGAAATATGTGTTCATGTTTCACATAAGAATTGTGAATGATTGGCAAAATTCCAAAAAAAGTGCAGTTTTCCTTTAAAACAGCAAATTCAATGCCAATCTACAATTTTGCTGGTATTAAAGGTCCTGTATTGTACTCTTTTTCAACAGTTTTAAATAAGCCTCAGAGGTCCCACGGTAGTGTATTGGAAGCGTGTTCTTCAAAATCTGACTTTGATGCTGGAAGGAGTTTCAAAGTGCTACTGGGAATGGGCTATGTTGTGTGGCTGCAGCTGAATACTTATGAGCTGTACAGTGTTCCCTCGCTCTATCGCAGTTCACCTTTCGCTGACTCACTGTTTTGTGGATTTCCTTTAGTTTTAAATTTTTGTGTTTTTTTTTTAACAGTGTATGAATGCTGTTTCAGGCCAAGTCTGGCCCTTTAAGAAGAACTGCTTTGTGGGAAGTTGAGTGTCTCTCTCTCTTCCTCTCTGGTCTGTCTGCACCACCCATTGTCTTCTGCGTCCTGACTGGCTGTACACCACTGTCAATCAATCTCCTTTGTCCCGCCCTGCCATGTCTCATGTGTCATTGCTAGCTTGCTTGCTTGCTAGCTTGCAGTCTTTGTATGTTTGGATGTTTCTCCCCGACAAAACCCACAATGTCGACAACACGTTCTGCTCCCAAAAGGCAGAAGAGGATGCCAACCATCGCCTAAAAGGTTGGAATTGTGGACATGCTGAAGGAATGTAGAAGTTACGCGGCTGTAAGGCGCCATTACGGATTAAACAAATCTTCGGTTCATGGAGGAGGACTGCAATGGGAGGAGTACTGCAGCAATATGTTTTAACCAGGATACAAAAATGCTACAGTACAGCTGAACGTTACTACATGTGAGTCACTTTATAATTTCTTGTGTCCAACCTCGTAGGTTGATCATTAAAATTCAAACAAATATTTGAACTCTTTTGAGAGTGTTTAAACAAAAGAGAAATGTGAGAACATGTTCATGCCTGTCTGAGAAAACTAACGTGTATAGTGAGGGTTTTTTTTAGCCTTAAAATATAGAATAATTGGAACGGAATTCACTTATTGCGGATTATTTTGAGAAACTATCCCCCGTGATAAATGAGGGAACACTGTATAGCAATGTGAGCTACAATGCATTAGCCATTAGTCACATGTTAACAGCAACATCATGCAAGGTTAGCCTATTCTCAGGGAAAAAAAACAAAGCAAAATGATTATACTTACAGCTCCCATGTCTGTAGGCTTTATTTTTAAGATGTGTAGCAAAGCCTGCTATTTACAAAGCTGTAGAACGTTAAATGGTGGGTGCATACGGGGTTGGGGCGCATCATGTCCATGAGGAAAGATGATTTTTATTCATGATGTCATGAAAAACCCAGAACATCAAAACCTCTTCCCAAAAGTGGAGGTGTGTGAGGAAGGTGATGGATTTTTACAACATTGCTTGCCTGTTTTCAAGTACATTTACCGTTAGTTTTCAGGGGTACAACCTATCTGATTGTCCCAATTTGAAGGCATTTTTACCTGTTTTTTTGCAGGATGCATTGCTGCTAACCCTTTTGTGGATTCTTTGCATGCCACTGCTCAGTAAAACATTTGGACAACTATGATGACCTTGGAGGGACCTTACAATTTCACTTCAAATGTGTGATTTAAAGGTTATAAGGTAGCCAAATAGAGCCAAGTGAAAGGGGGACATCATGTGACACCACAAGGCCAAAATGTGGGTTGAAACAACTTTTTTTCAATCACAGGGCACATAAAGACAAACAACTATTCACAAATCACCTTCACACCTACAGTATGCACCATTTGCCAAATAACCTAACATGCAGTACTTGGAGAAACCCCACAGAAGCACTACAAAATATTTAGAATTAGTATTTTAATGTTCTTTTGCAGACCGGACACAACTTTCACTAATGCAAGATATGCGATACAAATAAGAAATCCGACAGATCTCTGTATCGACTTGGTTTATCTCCGCTCTGCATCGAGAGATTTCCACTGCTAAATTAAGTGTCCCTGTAATAGATGTGATGGATGCGCGATTGTGTTTGAGCGTGTGCTACATTGGCCATGAACGGTGGCTGTCGTTACAGTTTTTTTTGCACTTCAATTGCTTTCAAAAAAAGCCGTATGCGATGTTTAAAAATTGTGCATGAGCAGTAATAGTGTGCATATGTGTGTAATTGAGCCGAGCCCCTCATTCTCAGTGGTGTTTGGGTCCGTAGGGAGCCATGGAGCAGCAGTGGAAGACAAACAAGACTGCCAGCGTATGTGGGAGCTCCCTGGGCAACACTTAAAGACTGCTGCAGTCAGTCTGTCACCAGCTTCTCAACGCCATCACACACACACACACACACACACACACACACACACACACGTTCACACATATATACAGTAATTACACATGCACATTAAATGAAGATACATGCATTGCAAAAACACACAGACAATTACAGCACACCACTGATCTTCTTTGTAAATTGACCAAAACCACAACACCAAAGGAGCGACGATGCACATGTTTACACCCAAATTACACCCTGAGGGATAACTTAGCGCCGTTACTACAACAAAAGGCCACAAGATGTTGGATGCTAATTTGGCCGAGTGTGAATACATGGATAGCTCTTTATGCAAAACACCAGCTTGCATGGGTAAAAATAGTCAATGAAGTCAAAAGCAGGAGTATTAGAATATGACAGGACTTTGTGGATTATTTCCAGTATATTTGAAGTACTGATTATGTTTATTATGCAAGCTGGTGGCTGTCCTTAATTACTTGAGAAAGTCACGATCACATTCATTAAATGGCCCATCTTTACTACACGCAGGAGTGAGCGTGCTGTGGGTTTTGGACATTTGCATTATCTTTAGTCTTTCAACATCATTTTATTTTAATTACGAAATGTGGCAATTATCATCAAGAAATTGCGAGGAGCGATCGAATTACAGTCATTCTATGTGCATGGAATCTTGCCTGGCCCACCTCTTGTAATAGAACAGCACAAGCACACTAGCGGGCCGCACGGTGAGCATGTTGGCCAACACAGTAACAGTCTGGAGATCGGGAAGACCTGGGTTCAATTCTCTCCTGGGCATTTCTGTGTGGAGTTTGCGTGGGTTTTCGTCTGGTACTCCGGTTTCCTCCCACATCCCAAAAACATGCATGTTAGGTTAATTGGAGACTCTAAATTGTCCATAGGTATGAATGTGAGTGTGAATGGTTGTTTGTCTATATGTGCCCTGCGATTGGCTGGCGACCAGTCCAGGGTGTACCCCGCCTGTTGCCCGAAGTCAGCTGGGATAGGCTCCAGCATGCCCCCGCAACCATAAAGAGGAGAAGCGGTATAGAAAATGGATGGATGGATGCACACTAGCCGTGCCGTGCTTTAGGTATGAAATAGGCCCACGTACAGTACAAGTACTGTTGAACAACCCAGTCAAACCCATACGAGGATTATCCTGTGTCTTGACGGACAGACAGCCAATTGGATCCTCCGGCTCAGGGCCGGTGACATTTTTCTGCTTTTTTGACTTGTCTTATCGCGTCCAACCTCAGCAGCAATGGCACACTGGGAGAGGCAATGGCACGCGTTCAAAGAGAGAAAGCTTTTTTACCTTTGCCATTAAGAAAGCATGACAGTGTGAAAACCTGACAGAAAATGACATTGAATCCACATTTTTGCCAAGATTGTGTCTTTTAAAGGCTGTGGTCTTAAACTTTTGATCAACTGATGAACAGCCTATTTCACTTTAATGCTAGTCTGCAATAAATTGCTTACTCAATTTTTTTGTCTCTCTACTTAGAACCTCCTTCAGATCCAACAGTGCAACATGTAAATTCCTGCAATTTTTCACCTGTATTTTAAAATTTTGATAAGGAGTGTATTTCATGTCTAGAGGGCTCTAATAATGTTAACGTACTTAGAGGGTCGTGAATATCCAAGTACAAAATATTTGATATATAAATCATGAATCCTACCTTGTGGAAATTCACTTATCACATTCAGGTTTGGAACCAATTAACTGCGATTAATGAGGGATTACTGTAAACCCACGCAGGCACAGGTACACCATGCAAGTTGAGCCAGGATTTGAGCCAAGCACCTCTTGACTGTTAGGCAGACATGCTTACCACATATCCATTGTGCCGCCATTCGTCAGTTTTCCACCGAACGTTGCTTTTGGTACAAATCCTTATGATTTACCCTAAGAACAGGCGTGATTTATGGTCATTTGTTATGCAAAATGTGTGTTAAGGGACTGAGAAGTCTCTCGTGTTAATGGCAGTATGGGAACATAACAAGAGTTTAATGAAAGACAAAAACAAAGAGCATTCATCTTCGAGTGTAGCTCTAGCCTGTTCACAAATGCTGAAGGAATAGAAACCACCATTTCTCTTGTGCAATCTCCAGCTGTCTTTTCACAAAACAAGGAAATAACTTCCATATTCAGCACGAGCCAGAAAATGGCAAATGACAGATATTGGGCTGAACGGGGGGTGCACGGCTCTTTACTAACCTATGCGGCAGGCAGTAAAATAGCAAGCGAGCCAACAACAGGAGAAATAAATGGCTTTCTGGACAAAGGCAGCGGCAAAGCAGAAAGCATTTCTCCTGAGGCTAAAACGGGGAATGAGAGAGACGAGGGAGGAGGAGGAGGAGGAGGAGGAGGTGTACATCACCTTGTGCAGCGCTCCATATCATTTGCATGGTTTATACTCTCCCAGGCCCCCACCATGCAAATGACTTATAACGTGGAAATAGAGAGACTTTGGAGTTGCTGTCAGGAGTGAATTTATATGTGATTGCCTGACAGGCTCCATGTCCTAAATCATTTTCAATTAGATGACACTTTCAATATCCAGCCTCTGATTTAGAGATATTAAAAAGTTCTCCACAATTCTCCACAGTTGAAAGCAGGCAAGCTTATCTGCAACCCTGCACATCTCACTTTTCTCTCGCTCTCTGCATCTTCTTTTCATCACAGGTTTCTCATCTTCCCCCTGTTAAAAAAGGGATGCTTTAAAAACGAGGAGGTGAGGGCCGCCCTTGCATCTCAAATGGAGGAAGATTTGCAATTTGTTGTAAATTCCCCGCGTTGTTCATTGTTGCATGCAAATGCCGCACTGAGACAAATGCACAAATATTTTGAAGCAATTGTGTTGCAGTGAGAATGCAGGGATATAAGTGAAGACTACATCTGTTACAGAAAGGCTTAGGAAAGGCCTTGTTGACATTCATGTGGAATTTATGACAGCATTGTGCTAAATTGTGGCTGCATTCTTAACAGTCGCTGCCACTGAAAACCTACCTCATGGTGCTTGTGACCTGAATAACCATGAAATGCCATGTTAAGCAGGTGAAACTCACAAACAACCTTTATGTGCTCCTTCTGTGGCAACACATCAAGCTAAGTGAGCATCGATCTTGTATCTCTTTAAATAGTCCTCACGCATTCACACTGTGTTCATGTGGCCCAGTCTCTGCCCTTTGTGGAAGCTGCATTTCAAGCATCGCCTGCAGTGAATTTAATGATGCTGTTGCATGTGCCTAGCCCACATGCATTTACTGTAACCAAGAGCATCTGCATGCACCTACTACATCCAACCTTTATTCATGGCAATAAAACTGACAAGGAGCCATCCTCATCAAGAGCTAGTATGAAATTGTACAAAAGTTGTCAGCTCTTTTTAGAACCTTATCGCATATCCTGAGCTGGAGGCTATCCCAGCTGACTTTGGATGAAAGGTGGGCTACACCACGGACTGGTCACACATAGACAAACAAAAATTCACATTCACGTTGTGTGTCAATGGGAACTCACACTGGCCGCATGGAAACCCACCACATCAACCTGCACTGTGGCTGCATGTACAAACCTGCACCTGTACCTGCTGAAAATTTGCAAAAACACCCTCAACACAACATAAACATGTCAAATATGCTTCAAAGTAAAGACTTTAGGGTATAAACATTATTACTGTATTTTCCGGTGGATAATATGCACCGGTGTTCAAGCCGTACTAACTAGAAAAACAGATTTGTACACATTTAAGCCGCACCAGACAATAAGTCACACATTTCCACATCAGAAAATAACATATTGTGGCGCACACAATTCCAAGAGGACCAGGCAGCTCTTTATTTGACAGGAGCCAATCATGAGCTATGAGAAAACTCACAACAAGCTTCTCAACCCAACGGAAATCGCAGGAGGTCCTTACTCAATATAACAGTTTGACTCATGGTGTCATCTGAGCTATAAGGCTAAAATCATCACACAGCAACTCAACACTGAAAAGGTAGTTAGGAAATATAGAAGACAAGTACCAATATGAGTTTAAAATGAAAAACACCATCTATTTTAACTTCTGCCCATAGTGCATTATTCCCAGCAGCGCAGTTCATTGGCCAACGGCTGCCATGGGTGCCAGCCGAATTCATTATTAGCGTCATTTCATGAGCTGAGTCTGGGAGCTCATGAGCTCCCTCTGGTGGCCCGACAGCCATCCGGAGCTATAAAGTAAAAGTCCTAAACAGGAAATAATGGTGGAAAAAAGGAAAACCAAACTAAGAGTCCAGACTGTCAAGCGGAGGATGACAGCAGGGTTCAAAGTTTAAGAAAAAAGTGGCGTCATATATATCGTAAATTACGGTAATCCATTAGTAAAAAAAAAATCCATAAGAAGCAGAAAAAAAATCCAATGCAGTGGATGCCCGCACATTTGCAATTCAGCATTCACAGTCCCATAAATTTGCCGATTTTTGGTCAAACATTTTTTTTCTTTGAAAATAAGCAATTTTTTTCCACAGAAAACACATCTTATTTACCCTACGTCAGTAATCATTTTGAAATATTTTTTTTATGAATATGTGGTACTACAGGTAAAATGTACAGCATATGTACCACTGTTAAAAAACACACACACACTTTGGATATGTTTATGTCATTACGCTTCACTGATCATGCTTTTTCATAAAGCACTGAGATTTCGCACTTTATTTGGCAGTCTTTGAATGCACCATAGTTGCAGCGAGACACAAAAGAGAAACATATATATAACTTCTACACCATGACTCTGATTCAGGGTAATGAATAAATAAATAAATAAATAAATAGATTTTAAAAAAGCACTCTCACACACACACACACACACACACACACACACACACACATAGCTGACATAGCTAGTTAGCCCCCAATTTATTTATTTTAAACTGAAGAAAGCGTTTCAAACTGAGTGGGGAAGAAGGACAAAGAAAGAAGCCAAAAACTTACCACTTCCACACGGCATGGGAGCAGAACCTTCTTTCACTCTATCATGTCGGACATGTCATGTACCATGAATGTTTTGTGTCATTACTGATGCCTAGTGACCAGAATAGTACATATGACTTGTCTTTCAATATTTTTTGACGAGTTATGGGCCATAGTCAACCACGAAACAGTTATAATTTATTAATTAATACATTTTTTAAAAAACGCAATAGAGTGAGGAAGCGTACTTCATCCTGCTAACTAACCAGGTGCTATCAAAACACGGTACTTTGTAAAAGTCTTTGACACCATTGGCATTGTTGTTGTGGCTGTTCTGTGTTGATCTATAAAATGACCATGTCCTTCCACACAGCAAACACCTCTGCCACGAACATAGGAAGTGAAAAGCAATTGTGGTTTTTTTACCCTTTTATACATTTTTTTAAATCAGTTACTTCCTGGTTCGGTGGAGGATGACCAACGGGCAATGCCATTTTGATTCTGTTAGCTAGTGACTCAAAAAGTTAACATGAACATTATCCACATCCTCAACAAAATGTAAAATATGGTGCGGCCAAAATTGGCTCTGCCATTTTTGAGTAATCTTACTGACTGTATATGTCTTATTATTTAATGTTTTATTACACCAAAATGACTGCTGGGATGGCCTAAGCCTTTGGGACTACAGTTTAATATTGTCAACTGACAGTTGGTGAAGGTATTTATTTTTATTAGAATCTCTGACTATTACTCTTACAGGAACTGAAAATGGAAGAAGATATGGTTTGCCTCATTCTTCAATAAAAGTGACAATGAGGAGTCCATTTCATTTCGTAAGCTTGATCCTCACAAACACTCCAGTGAGCGCCCAGTAAACAGCCTCGCATTTTGAAGCAATAAAATCTAGATGGTAATGGACACGCAATAAGTGAAAATCCCATGTAAGCAAATGGCATCTCCTCCCATCGTCATTACAGTCGACCTGGCAAACTTCAATCTTCACCCTCGCTGCCCTTTCAGAAGCAATAAAACCAAAAGCTTAGTTGGACCTCTCCAATCTGCGCGACATGTTGCCCACTACCTCATCGTCCACCCCCACCCCTCTACGTCTGCAGCCTTTTCTTCATCCAAGCATTCTCTCTTTCCCTGTGCTCCTCCTATCCCATCTCTTCCATCTCCCCCTCTTATCGGCGCGCACTTCTCCTCCTCTACCTCCTCACCCTCCTCCCCCTCCTCCCCGTCCTGTGCTGTGATTGCGTGAGGGGCAAGGCCTGTGCAGGGGCGATAACGCAAAGAAGCCGAACAATGGGGGCAAAATTGTAGAGACTAATGGAAAGGAGTTGGAGGTGGAAGGGATCAGAGACATAAATCAGAGTGCCTGGCACTGATGGGGCTCTTCAGCAGCAATACGAAAAGCAATGCCTCTTCAAACCGGGCACAGGATTTAGCACACGGGTCCTGCGTACTACTCCTCCTTGTCACAGATTGAGAGAAAACACATGAGAAATGACCTGACAAAAAGACGAGCTATGCCAAATGACATGCACGCACAAAAAACAATGCCGTATTGAGAGATTTGCCTAATTTGAAATGTAAATATAGAAAGTGATTCTGCATGTTAACAATCTAAAAGCACTTTGTGAAGGGATATGCTAAGCAGACACCATGTCAATCTCTATGGAGATGGATGGGGGTGGGAGGCGAAGGGGGCCACAGCTCCCGGAAGACATTGAAAGTGATAACCAGCCAGGATGGATGAGTCACATTTTACCTTTATGGTGTTCGCCTATTCACAGTCTAAAGATAATGGACACAGCCACTTAGCAATTAGACCTAGAATTAAAAGAGCTTCTCTCATCTTCATTCTGATTCACTGCCTTTCTTATTCCGTCATTTTTTTCTTACCTGCCACTGTTTCTAAGTATCGGAAAGTAAATGAATTTCTTCAGCATTTTTTATGCAGTTAAAAATGTGATTGAAGACTCCTGTAGGGAGAGTGACTTCAGGGCAAAGAGGCTGAATAAGGAGGCTTTTAGCAAGTTGCAATTTACAGCCAAGGTAATAAATGGCTTTGCTGCAAATAGATGCCATATTATTCATATCTGAATTGCTACAAAGAAAGTAAAATGACATGACAAACATTTTCAGCAAAAATATGTCTCTAAGGCCTTACACTGCCATTATGCACAATGTCAGAGAGACCTCAGATCATAAATACACTGGTCGTGGCCACCCCTGGTCACCCTGTAGCGCCGCCACTGGATGTGAGTGCACAAGCACAGGCGCAGGCGCAACATCGGCGTGTCATACTTGTATAATTAACCACTCCACCTGCCAGTTCATAATGACAACAGCTACCTTGCACAGTAGAAATAAACACAACGACTTGAAATGGCTATAAAGATAGGTTGTGGTAATACCGGGACATATAATGAAGTTATGGCACACCAGAACCCACCAAAGGCTGAATGCTGTACAGCAGTGTGAGTGAGTGTGCTCTCAGGCAGTTCTTCTCAACTGGTTAGCTGCGGGACCCGCCATCATCCTTAATGACATGGCTCAAATTGCAAACATTTTTGAATGCAAACTTCTCAAATATATTGTTTATTTAATAATTTACATTTATTTAAATTTAAAGGGAAAGATGTTTTGCTTGATGGCACCCATGTTTTTCAACCAAACTTGCTCAAATTTCACAGACATGTGCGTGTCAGTACCCTAAGGGTGTGTACCAAATTTCGTAATGATTCAGCTAAATATCCTAAAGTTACAGTGGGTGTTTTGTAAAACCCTCTGAGAGATTTCCAGTCAATCTGACTTAATTTTGGGTTCAATAAAAGCACCCCCATGTGGCATATTTGTCACACAAGCAACACAGTAGGGGTGCATGTTTTGCCAACATAACTATACAGTTGTCACTCACTACATCGTGGTTCGAACATCGCACCCTCCCTCTACCACGTTTTTTCCAAATTTTATTAATTAATAAATGAATGTTTCGTTGTTGAATATGTTCTATTATTAGTAAAAAAAAAATGCATATTTTTTATAAAAATGTTACATATGTTACGTCATGGCCTAAATCAAGCATTTTCAAGCATAAAAATGGCAAAATAAAGGAAAATACGAATATAAGGTATTCAAAAGACGGGATATGAAGTTTAATACAGTATTTGTGACTTGTTGTGTGCGCCTTTAAGAAGTGGGGCCTGGGAAGAGACGTGTGTGATGTCAGCTAGCTAGAGTTGACTGTTGGTTGAGTGCTAGCAGCAGGTTAGCAGTGTAGACAGTGGTCGACAGCAGCTCCTGTGTGAATGTTCACCTTAAAAAAAAGTATTTAGAAGGTCATAAACAGGTTTTTTAATGTTCTAACTACAAAAATATTCAATTTGTTAATACTGAATTCGACGCAAATTCACTTATCGTGGTCAAGTCTGGAGCCAATTAATAATAGCCAATAAACGAGGGACGATTGTATGTGACGAGTAAAGGTCTCATTCTCTTTTTGGCATCTCTAATCATCTCTAATCTTATGATGCAAAACGTATTTCATGGGCCATCGTTGGAAATTCATCACTGTGACTGCTTTCTTACCAGCATCTTCCCCGTCCTGAGAAACTGTATTTGTGAAGGTCAGTTTTGTTTAGGTAGCGTGAGAAAAGACATCCTTTGTGGGGCTTAAATCTCCATTAATCATTGCCCCGCTGTTCGCGACTCACAGATAAACGTTGGCTGTCAACCTAGAAAAGCGGAAAAATAGCACACAAAAAGTGGGAGATCACAGACTTGTTAAAAAATAATAAGCTGCTCCAGAGCCAGGGGCAGAGGCCTTGGTGAGATGGGAATTGCTGATTAAATTAAAAGCTCATTAATCAGCCCTTGACCACAGCTCCCCTGTATCTCTTGTTCAGCGTCTGACTTTGACTAGTTTTTTCCCTCACACTCTGCTTCGTTGCTGCCAAAGGAGGGGACATCCCTGCTAAGGGGTTAGGAATCAACCGCAGAAAGTGTTGATGAGATGCTTCCAAGACTAGCCTGGAATAAAAATAGCAATTTGGCCTTGCAATTGCCCCCTGGCAAAGTTTACCACATTATCCAAGTCTGCCAGTTCAACAATGGCAGCAGTCCACCAGCTTGATCGCAACAGCAAAGCTTTGTAGACTTCCTGCTACATTTCTGCTGTGATTTGGCAGCAGTGTTGGCGTTGTGTCTGGCTGACTGTGCAAAAGAGGAGAGGTGTGAATGAGCGACGGCTGTAGCCGTGAGAAAGCAACTCTCTGATGATGATGAAGTGCTTTTGAGAGCTGAGTGGCTGCCTCATAATGGTGATGATTATGCCCTGGTCATTAAACCTGCACATTACATCATGCCTGCCAGAAAGAGGAATAAAATTAAAAGGTATGTAAAATCGATTGTGGAGGTATAAAAACGAGAACAGGAAGTGAAGTTTTTTTTTAATTATGAATATTCTGAATCCTTAATATTCAAAAATTCGAACTACTTTTGCATGATTTAATGGATCCTTGTAACTTTGAGCAATGTCTCAAGCAGGGGATTTCAAAGTGTGGCACAGTGAGTCTCCTCTTCAGAGAACATAATATAGTTGGGGCCTCCTCTATTTCCTGAAAAACTGATTTTTGAAACTTGATCTTCTGGAGCATACTTTGTGCCATTTTCTGCTCACTCTCTTACTGTAGGAACTAAAAAAACAATTCATTTTGCCTTTACACTCGGGGTGTAACGGTTCATTCACTACATCGATGCAGGGATTTATATTCCTACCATTCAACTACATCGATCTGGGTTCTGAAGTTTCCATTCAGGATGACATATATAATCGATCTAACATTGTTTAAAAGGTAATCAATCGATTGAATCGATACTAGGAAATGAAGCATTGGATTTAAGCATGGCAGACTTTATATGGATGTGCTTCTTTTTAAGCACTTTTCATGATAAGGACGTTAAATGTTACAGTCTGCCTGTCGGTGACATCATTGTCTTCCGGGTATGCGGTGGTCATGGGAGTTGTAGTGGACCTGTGAAATACAGTTGAGTCGCTTCTTGTTCTTTTGGTCAGTTGATTCACTTTATTCAGTGTTCATATTCAACTCATCTGGCCTTATTTGAAACTCCTTTTAAGTGACATTTATGGGGACAATATGCAAAGTAAGGACGTTTTGTACGCCTCTGGACGGTAGTTATGCTTAGTGATGTCATCATGCAGCACCACGTGTTCAGGTCAAAACACATATGTGGGAATGTTACAAATACAATCCCCGTGTTTTAGCAATGCAAAAATCTAACACTGTGCGTGCACGCTCGATGGGAGGAGTCCGTGGAGACGTCCTTAAAAGTGCAATTTTTCATATGATATCATTTTTTCATTCGTATACAGAAAAGTTCAGTCCAACTTTAAGCCTTTCGAACTCATAGATCAAGTTTCAGGACAAGATAAGAGGTATGTAGGATATCAATTCACTTTAATATCTATCTAGAAACTAACTTTCATTAAAATATGTTAATTTTGCCGCGGAATTGAGGGCAAACAAATACAGCGTGCTGCTGCAGTATTTATGACACTTGATTTTCTTTAAACGGCTACTCTGTTGTTGTTGTTGTTCGTAGTGCGTTTGTACTTGCCAAGGTCCGTGGGTTAGTCACAGCTTGTGACTCAATGTTGAGGCAATGGGAACCAAAGGCACTATTTTCCAGGGTGAAATTTGCTGGGGTAGAGAAGCGAATGAGGTACCAAATTGAAGTTCAAGTCATGTTTTATCAGGCAGAATTAATCACAGACTTGATTTTACATATTTCAAAATTTCTAACACTGCAAAGCTGCAAAGCTGTCAGTGTATTCTTGATAGTTGCTGCACCTTTTTTTCAAATGGCTGTTCTAAGTACAGTTATTAACATTATTAGAGCCCTCTAGGCATGAAATAAGACACCTATCGTCACCTTAACATTTGATTTACTTAATATAATACATCAGTCGTGTACCCCTTCAGACATTTGACCTGAAGCCATGTACCTCCTACTCCTGCGCACTTAAAAAACATAAACCTTTTTATCTTAATTAACTTGAAATATTGAACATAATGAATTGGTTAATTCATTTTATAGTAATTCCGGGTAAAACATTTGTATTTTACATGGTCACATTTCGTAAAGTCTCACACCAGCACTGTAATCATCCTACACACCTTTAATTCCAGTGTGATGTTGGCATCCTTCTGTATGAATTGGTTGAATTTGAGCATCACATTTTTGTCCACTCACGATGGCTACGGTTTAAATCTGCATATTCATTTAATACCATATTGAAGGGGAACGTTTAACAATCATGATAAAGCAGTATCTGAAGCACAAAAACACATACAACCAATGGTAAAGCCTCACTTTAGGGGGAATCCCCACTCACAGTCACAGGTTTTCACTGCTGCGCCGTGCGAGGATTTCAACACTAGAATGAATGGAATCTTCAGGATTAAACACTCTTAATGGCCAAAATAATCATTAAACTTACTTATTTCTTCATATGATACACATAGAGCAATGAACAACGTCATGCTGTGTCTCCTTTCTGCTCCATTCTCTTTGCACCATGACGCATTCAGGTGCATTTGCTTTTGTGAGTGTTGGGCTCTAATTGTTTATTTTTATTCACGTACGCCCATTCCAATTGGCGTAGTCCTGGGGGTACGCGAACCCCACTTTGGGAACCTAGGTAAATAGATATAACAATACTCGTGTTTATTGTGTTACTGTGTTATTATTATGGTGATTATCATTAAGATTACTATGTTGTTATTATTGTGCCTGTTGTGAGATAATTCAAACCTGCAATAAAAGCCTGTTGTTCCAGAGATCAAGTTTGATGCTTGTGTGCCTCGCCGAACATTAAAGTAACATTAGTGACACCACCGACACCTCGTGACCAGTGTAGAGTACGACATAGCATCCATCACATTTTTGAACGCATCTTCTGAATGCCTTATACTGTATTTGTATTTTACTTCATATAGCCGTTTTTATACTTGGGGAAAAAAAAATGTATTTGCTTAAATATGCATATTTGTTATCTGTTACCATGTTGATGGTAATAAGGAAACTGGTCTGTAGTTTTTAAATTGATGTTTGTCTCCATTTTGTCCTTGCAGTTTTCTTAAAAGTAATGTTAAAATATCATCTGGTGTCGTTCTCGTGACCTGAGTGTATCGTGACACCCCTAATAGGGCTGTTTTTTTCATCTGCTTTGGAATTATGGCAAAGTAAAGTGTGCTGTAATGGTAGCGCCCGACTGCATTAGTGCCCATTATAAAGCTCTTATGTGGGATCTTCACCCCTCACAATCCTTTGGCTCCTCCCCTCCAGAAGACCTCTTAAATTGAACAGGAGTCCTTGACAAATCTGCCAACATCTGTTTCATTCATTGGTCGACCTTCGCTTCCCTCCAACCCTGCTTCATCTGCGGGGGGAGTAATAGGATCCCTGGGCTTGCTGACCCCCACATATGAAAAAGGCCACCGCACAAAGCGTGGAGGCAATGACCGCCTGAAAAAAATATATGGAATTGAAAAAAAGAGAGGAGGAAGAGCATGAGGAAAGCACAGGAGGATGATGAGGAGTGTTGAAAAAACCACAAGTGCCTATCGATGTGTGAAAGACATAATTGAAAATGTCAAAAGAGGTAAGGAATGACAGCAATGAACTGGCTGAGCATGTCGGTGCGCTCTTGTCAATGAGATACCACTGTACCTCCTCCCTCCTCTCTCTTAGGTCTTGAAACTGAAAATGCAGGGCTGCAGGCCAACACAATTTAGTTCGCAGCACATTTTCTGGAAGAAATCACAATTACGGTATGTCTTTTGTATTTACTTACTTACAGCACGTGGCGGTTGGCCACTGTAAAGCCTGGCTTATGCTTCCGTGTAGTCACTACGGTCTCCCCTCCAATACAATTGTGATTGTTTTATAGCTTTTTGTCTGGGTTGAGTGTGTGCAATTCTCTGCTGAAACACTAGGTGTGGTGTTTAGGGGCGTACGTACGCCGGACCCTCAACGCAGGAGCATAATAAAGGTGTAACCTGTCTGGTTCAACCAGCCCCACGTTCTGACCTGGGCTTGAACCAAGGCCTGCTGAATGAAAGTTGAGAGCGCTAGCCGTTCAGCTAAAAACCTTGACTGTCAACTGGACATCCAGCATGACTCTTAAGGTGTCAGGGACTCAGGTTTACCAACTTACATCCGCAGAGCCACACTAATAGCAGACACAATTTAGACAACAAGTACACAAAATACTGTCTCAAATCAGCAAATTGCACCACTGATAGGTGTCATAAAACTATCACTTTTATTCAAAAGAGCTTCATCAACCCTAATGAGTGACTGTGCTGCCAACACAGGAAGCCAGTCCAAGCTAGTCTCCATTCACATTCCTTATTTTAGCAGTGATTGAATCACAATTGCGGCATCTGACTGAACTCTAGTTCACCACACATTATTCCATTTTTGTGGAAGAAATATGTAATAACTTTTTCATTGCCACCAGAGAAACTGGCAAATGGCAGACTTGGAAACTCATCTGACCAGGACCTAGAAATAAGTTTTTCCAAAGGACAAGCACCATCGCTGTGCCGAGAGGGCAAACGGGCAGTGCAGTGGAAAAACGGCAACATGCCTAAAGTTTTTGTAGGATTCGGTTTTTGATGAAAATTATTGAAAAATATATGTTTTGGTTTTTGCAACCAAACAAAGCATCCAGCCATCCCACTGGTGACTGAGTCGGTGTGAAGAATGGATAGTGTTTCTTTTAGAGTTGGGACACATCAGACAGGTTCTGGCCAGGGAATTCTTTCATCATCTTCATTATGTGTGTGTGGGTGTATTACTTGTTCATAGAATGCACACAGAACAACGAACAACTCTGTTTATGTGTGCTTCTTTTCTCCTTTCAAGCTTTGTGCCGTGCGCTGATGAAGCGTTCAAGGGCACTGCGTATTTCTGAGTATTAGAGGAATCTGTGTTTCTTTTAATTTGGGATGGCTGCAAAAATATTGCAAAGAAGGTGAAAAACACTATTGTAATGCAACGCTTCCTTAATTAACACCGTTTGCAGGGGGAATGGTTTAACGGAGACACATTACAGAAAGTGAGCGGGGCCAGTGTGTGTGATGATGATTGTACCTGCTGCTGAAGTTTACAGTGAAGTTCAAGTGAGCAAGTATACAACTCTAAGCGGCCAGTCTTTAAAGCTACGTTTGTAATGTACTAGAGTGAAACAGTGTTCGTGTGGTTTCCCCCCTCCACCCTTTCCACTCAAATCTGTTTGCTAGTCTTCAATAAAGGTTAAAGTCATGTCCGATGTTCATTTATCCATTTCATGCATTATTTCTTTGTATTTTGCTTTGTTTTTCTGCAAAACTACAATTATTTTCTGTAAAATGTGTTTTGTGTTAACAGTTTTGGGTGTCTGGGATGGAGTCATTGGATTAACATTTACATGACATTTCGGTTTTCGAAAGACCTTTTGGAACAGATTATGGCGAAAACTGAGGTTTCACTGTGCTGGATTAAAAACGTAAAATATGAACATTCACAATAAAACACACAATAAAACATACTTGTGTTCTGCACACTCAAAACAAGGCAAAATCCAACATACTGTATCCTTTTCATTATATAGTATCTATGGGGTTTCTCAGCATAGCAGGTAGAAGTGGTGTGCATGTGAGCATATTCTAATAGCTACACTTTCAGAAGTTCAATGTGATGCAAGATCAGCACTTGACCTTAAGGGTCAGCTTTACCATTTATCCTTACCTCCATTTAACTTGGCCTTTACTCTCCTTTCCTCCTCTTGACTCATCCAAGCCTCTCATCTTTTCTTTTCATCTGTGAAGTCGATGACGAGACTCACCTGCGTAATGACCAGGAGATAAAATAAGTGTCAATTCAGAAAATATACCTGATATCAGTTTTATTTCAAGACAGAGGAAGGTGGAGTGACGGAGGGCGTCTTTGTAGTTCTACAAAGTAAATGTAGCATAATGTGTAGAACGCTGAATATGGGGTACTGTGTGACTTACAATGAAAATATATGTAAGAGACCTTAGAGTACAATAACACACAATTATCAGCTGAAAGGAGCAGAATCAGAAATGCATGGAAAATTAATCTGCTAGAAAAGGGGAAAAAAAGGATTTATTAAAATAGCTTGATGACTGAGCAATACGAGCTTGGCGCTAATTCATTTACACAGAGTGTTGCCTGGTGTTGCTCTGCAAGATATTATAGTAAGTACTCTATGTATTGCAGGGGTGGGGGGGACAAATTAAAACAGTTGTCAGTGAACATTTGCCAGTTAAAGAACATTCTGGCTTAATACATGCAGTCATCAAAGAACATGGCTTTGAGGCGGGGATGTGAACACACCTTATTATATAATCAACAGCACATTCCTTCAGCATAAGAGAAAAACCTACAGTGCTCACATTCTACAGACCTACTTTTTAAGTTCATAGTTCATGTCAACATTACGTGAAGTATCAGCGTGGTCAAAATTCATTTGTGTATTTAACTGTTTAGTAATTGTTTTGGCCATATTTCCATTTGTGTCTATGACTACCATGACACTATTCCTTTTTACCATCGTTAGTGGACTTTTTATGTGGTTGCATCATAAAAAAAAAAACGCATTGAAAAAAGCCAAAGAAAAAGGCAACAGCAGAGTTAATCCTTTCAGTGGTGACGTAGCTGATGTCTCACAAGACGTGTTGATGTCCTGTGTGAGGCATGATGATGGTTTGAACTCCAAGTGTTGTTTAAATTGAGGAGCATTTTAATGGATATTTTTTTCAAACTGTACGACTTTTGGGCCGCTTGTCTTGAGTTTCCACTGTATGTAGTACCAGGACGAATTAGGTAATTGGATCAACAATGAAAATTGACTGCTGTTTCTAAATCATAAAGTACAGTGTACAGTACCTCAAGTTTTGCGATTAATTCCTCCCAAAAGGTCAGACAAAAACTCAAATGTAGGAAAACCAAATACATTTTTTCCATAAGAAATAATGTAAATTTAATTACTGTCATCTGTGTACCCCGCCTGTCCCCCGAAGTCAGCAGGGATAGGCTCCAGCATGCCCCCGTGACCCTAATGAGGAGAAGCGGTATAGAAAATGGATGGATGGATGTTCCAGATGGCCAAAATATTTTTAAAAAATACATTTTCTAGAGAATGATTATCGTTTTATATGCAGAAAACAATGTGAAATAATTATAAATGACGAATGAATTGTATAAATGAATATTTCACATGGGCCGCACGGTGGTCTAGTGGTTAGCACGTTGGCCAACACAGTAACAGCTTGGAGATCGGGAAGACCTGGGTTCAATTCTCCCCTGGGCATTTCTGTGTGGAGTTTGCATGTTCTCCCCGTGTGCGCGTGGGTTCTCTCCGGGTACTCCGGCTTCCTCCCACATTCCAAAAACATGCAGGTGAGGTTAATTGGAGACTCTAAATTGTCCATAGGTATGAATGTGAGTGTGAATGGTTGTTTGTCTATATGTGCCCTGCGATTGGCTGGCGACCAGTCCAGGGTGTACCCCGCCTGTAGCCCGAAGTCAGCTGGGATAGGCTCCAGCATGCCCCCGCGACCCTAATGAGGAAGAAGCGGTATAGAAAATGGATGGATGGAATATTTCACATCACTTCTACCTTTTGCACGAGAACCCATGCAAAATTTAGGTTTAATTTTGCATCAAAAAATGAATCAAGTGAAAACTGAGGCATTCGAAAATGGGAGTTGGACTGTATGTATTGGTAAATAAATCCATTCAATATGGAAGTCCAAAGCTTTTCATCTACGCTGTGCCACAAATGCTGCACAACTGAGGACATGTCATATCAATACGTGTCTGTTGACCACTATTGATTTGTATTGACCACAGTTGAGGTAAATCACACTTCACATCTGGGGGGGGGCCTGCAGGGGAAAAAAACAACACCGTTTTGCTTATGGCAGGGGTGTCCAATGTACAGCCTGAAGGCAATTTACAACCCACAGCTGTTTTTTTATTGGCCCTCAGCACATTCTAATATAAACAAGAAAATTAAAAAAGAAACAACAGCAAAAAAGGGTGGGGGAAAGCAGTAATTTTATGTGAATAAAGTAAAAAAATAAAGGAAAAAAAAAGAAATAAAGAAGAAGAAAGAAGAAGAAATAAACAAAACAAAGAATAAAGTTGCCATGTTAGAGAAATTAGGTAGGGTAAAAGCTATAATATTACAATAAAATGTAAATATTATGATGATAAAGACATATAGTGACGTGAAGACAAAAAAAATCTGAAAAAGTTCAAATATCTGTATATATTTTTGAATAATAATAAACAACGGGAAAATGAGCAACATTACAAGTGTAATCTAATGAGAAAAAGTTCATACTAATAAGACGCTTTGTCAGCGAGCGATAACACAAAGCTGAGATGTAGGCTGTTGTTTTTCCTTTCAATAGAAAACATGTCTGCATATCTACATGGGCTGATTTCAGAAATGTAAACGCGGCCCCCGCATCCTTTGATGTTTCAGTATGTGGCCCTCGGTAGAAAAAGTATGGACACCCCTGATCTACCCCTGAACTGTCATATCTAGTCCTATCTCGTCATGCTAGAGTTGTCCTACCTAGTCTTTGGGCATGAACTGATGCATCCTGCTCAAATTAGACGCAAAATTGCTTATTCTAGTTTTTAAAAAGTAGCTGGAAATTTTGATATATTATATAGTTTGATAACATATTTAAAAACGTAGTATAATATGGCGCCATCTGTTTCAATTAGCAAGCCTATATTATGGCATCAATTCAAAAATAGATAAGAGTTATCGCTTCCAATTAAAATCCACAACAATGCCGCCTTGAAAGAACTGATTTACTTCTGAAGAAAAAGGATTTTTTTCAGGGGGCATTAATTAGGAGAAAAAGGGAACTGTGTGAGTGTATGGAGATGTTAGGATGTAATTTGCATAGCTTGATGACAGGAATGGAAATCACCATGATACATATAGAGGCTTTACACACATGCATTCATATTAATATATTGTGTAGACCATCAACACACACACACACAAAACACAACACATCAAAACGAGATGTGCAGTGAGGAAAAGCATCTTATCAGAGAATCCAAGTGCTGCTGCTATGAACCATGGAGAATGCGCTCATATTGAATAAAGTTCATCGAGTTTAGATCCTTGGCGTAAGCTGGTTGACGCAGGCATTTGATGAAAAAGCTTAACAGAAATGTCACTGACGTCTTGCCGGAGAGATTGCGAGACCCCCCGTTGTAAAAACATGTACTTTGTAAGCCTTAGTGCAGGGTCGTGTGCTCTCTCATGTGAGAGTGCAAACAACACACAGATGGGATTTGTTCATGTTGTCCTTAGAGGGTTAGCAAGGTAAAGGTAGCTCATATTACCTTTCGTTTTAAGCCCCTTGAAGATTGGTTTGTTGTATTTTTCCATGCAGCCTGTCCAAATAGAGGGAACAGGAGAGTGGAAGGATGAAGAGATTAAAGCCACCCACAAAATACTGAACTGCGTGGATGTAGACAACTACAATGTACATCAAGGGGCATTTGCAATTGCTTGATTTACAACAAGTCAGTTGTTTGACAAAGCATCGGGTCCTATGTCCATACAGTTGTCCCTCGCCACATTACGGTTCAAATTTTGCGTCTTCACTCTATCACGGTTTTTCACAAATATTTCAATTAATAAATCAGGCTGTTTCATGGTTGAACACAGCCTATTATTAGTAAATAAATATACATATTTAAGCAAATTTGACATTTTTTTGGCCTAAATTTAGCATTTTCAAGGATAAAAATGGTTAAATGAAAATAAAAATAAGACATATAATATAAATATAAGACAATCAGAAAACACACTGAAAGACGGCTTGATATGTAGTCTTTTACATTGGTCACTAGGTGTCAGTAACGTTACTGTAACGACCTGTGGGTGTTGTTGATGTTCTCAATTCTGATGTTCATGAACACAACTCACTGTTAGTCATTGGTGGATTAGGAGGAAGTGTTTTTGTGGGAGAGAGAGTGAGGAGGAGACAAGTGAGGAGGAGACAAGTGTGCAAGCTGAACTGTGTTTTCTGTTGGAATTGAACACTCCTATTGGTGTTAAGATTGGCAATAAAACTTTACAAGAACGTCAGACTCTGTGTGACCCTATAAAAGCGCTACATTTCATTAGCCACTGCAAGAAATCCCACAAGTAAAAAACTGAACAACAAGGAACTCTGCCATTGCTAACGTATGAGTCTATATTATGTCTTATTTTCTATTATTATGTGTACTATGTTGGGTAACACAAGTGTAAAGGGGTGTTATTTCATGTCTAGAGCACTCTAATAGTGTTAAAAACCGTATTTAGAAGGTCGTAAACAGGTTTTCTATGCCCTAAATACAAAAATATTCAATTTCTAAATGAGGAATCCTACTTCGTGGAATTCACTTATCACAGTTGGGTCTGAAACCAATTAAGCGTGATAAATGAGGGATGACTGCACATCAGTAATAAAGCTACTAACTTTCTACCCAGGTTACCGTATTGACCACAATATACGATGGTATTTTTTTCCCTACTGTCTGAAAAAGACATCTTATATTCAGAGTCTAGAGCAGGCTTGTCCAAACTGAAAAATCTCAGGGCGTGGAGGACACGTTGATATTTTTGCAGGGGTTCTGCCAGCGAACGGCAAAAATCCATGTGTAATTGATACACCCAGAAAAATGTCTATTTTTAACACACAGCTCACAGCTCCTCTTCCTAAACCTCCCGCCAGGGTGACGTTAACATTCTCTTCCAAGTTCAGATCATATGCTGATACTGATGCATGCTCCGATCGGGGTTTTATGCTGCCGATAGTGAAATCGTCCAATACCGATACCAATCACATGGATTAAGTGTAAAATTTTAAATTAATGTAAAAATTTAAATTTTTGCTATATCAGGCGTCACCAACATTTTTTTCTTGTGAGAGCTACTTTTACAAAAAGGAAAAGGAAATTTATTTTCATATCTTTTTTCAACCCAAACAAAGCAAATATGCTTGTTTTACCAGAACATGAACAAAATGCTGGTATCCACAACTCACTTTCTTATTTCAGAATGCATTTCTTTCTAGTGTTCTCACATTATTACCTGAAAACCTGAATGAAAAGCAGGCTTGCAGGCGCCTCATGTGGTCGTGGGGGGCTACCTGGTGCCCGCGGGCACCACGTTGGTGACCCCTGGGCTATATGATATGAAAGGGGAACCATCAAATTTAGACAAAAACATATTTGACTTATTTTTTCAAAATCACTGGTGAAACTTAGAAGATCCAGCACCTTCTTTAAGGAGAATTTGGATGCAAGAGCAGCTTGATGGCGCTCCAACGGGACCTCTAAGCAAACCCGGTTTCCTCCAGTCCAACCTCTTTTCGGGCTATCCGCCTTAGACCTCCGACTGGCAAGCACACACGGGTAAGTGTCCACCGTTTTAGCCGCCGCCCAACCGATAATCACATCGCAAGCCTCGAAGACTCACCACAACCCCCAAATGCCGCACCAAACTTTCAATACAGGCTGCATAGCTTTTATCACTCTCACAACAACAGGAAGTCCCACACGGCAGGCGTGCTTGTTTTGGCTTTGGAAAGGGAACGTGGACGGGAGACGGTCGCTATCTGCATTTGCCGACACTGTGCTTTTTCACGGAAATCGGCCGATACTGATCGGTGGCCAATCCTTCACTGATATTGTTTTTTTTATCAGGTCTTGAGATTTCGGGCTGCTCAGTACATGTTGGCCACACAGTCAGGAGATTGGGAGGACCTGGGTTCGAATCTCCGCTTGGACACCTCTGTGTGGAGTTTGCGTGTTCTCCCCGTGCGTGCGTGCGTAATTTAATTGTGTTTATTAAGTGTATAGGGCATATTGAGGAGAGACGGAGGACGCTCGTGGAGCTGAATCTAATCTAATAATTACAACACTCACTCTTATTGCAAATGGTGATCCAAAATCGGAGGAGCAGGAGGGTTTAGAGCGGGGAGCGAGTGCGTATGGGCGTATCAATACACACGGATTTTCACCATTTGCTGGCATTTGCAAAAGCAAGGATGTGCTGAAACCATAAACACATCAAAGACGTGACATTAACAAAATAGCGCTCAAATCAACCATGACATACACACATTTAAAATTGCTCAAGGTCTTTTTCACCTTCGTGGGCATGAAAGGAGGTACTGTATGTACTCATGCACACAGTAAATGTGTGCATGTGTGCTGTGTCAAACTGAGCCAGCCCCCAATGCACAATACAGCGCAGCCTGAGATGAGCTGACCAGCCAACAATGCTACAATCAGTGACACTCTGTAATGGGATAAGTGGTGGGTTGCAAATGCGTCAACTGGAGTGTGAACACCATGTTAATATGCAAATGAAGAGGAAAGCCTAACAGCTTGGCGTGCATGCCCCGTGTATTGCACAGCAGCCTGACACACTTACACAAGGCCTGTCAGATGTGGCCATGTGGTGGCCAAAGAGGTTGAAGCTGTAAATTATAGTTTATGGCTTATTGATTTTAACCTCGGGAGATTAAATCTTTATATCTTCCTACTGTAAGCAAAGTGAAAAAAAAAAATGTTTGCTCGACACAGACTGCGCTGTATTTCATGATGGCATTTTCATGTTCCGCGTTCATTTAAGCAACATAAACAAAAACATAAAAAATGAAAGCAAAAATGTACTGCATTTATCAGCATAAAACCATAGCTTGTAACAATATGTGAATATGGGGGCTCATGGTAGGCACACATACAGTTTTTCAATTCTATAGTACAATAATGTGTTTTTTATAAAATACTGCCCCAAGAGTGTCATTTTTCTTTTTAAAAAAAATGTAATTAAAACGCTGTACCGAACACTCAAAAATAAATACTGAGTCACCATCTGTCCTAGACTGGAGCTTGCATTTTTAGAGAGACAGGTGCAACTGTATTTATGAAAATGGTGTTTTAAACAATAAAAAGAAAAAAAGTCAAATAATAAAAGCAAAATAAGTAAATAATAAAACCATTAAAATAAACGATTAATCATTAAGAACTACTGGTATTGGTATATGTTTCTATATTTCTGAGGTATAACTTTTGAGTGTTAAGTTGCTGTGTGATGAGTTTAATGTTGTCTGTAAGATGACACTGAGACTGTTATGTTGAGTAATGACATCCTGCAACTTCCAATAAGTTGACAAGCTTGTTGTGAGTTTTCATAGCTCATGATCGGCTCCTGTTAATTAGACAGCTGACTGGTCCTCACGGTCTCATGCGTGCCACAATATGCCCTTGTATGACGAGCACACGTGCGGCTTATACACAGGTGCGGCTTATATATGTACAAATCTGTTTTTTCCTCAAAATTTAGTTGGTGCGTCTTATACCCTGGAAAACGGTACGATAAGAATGAAAACTTTATTCACAATTCACGTTTCTGACAAACATTACCTCAAATGACTGAAGTATTCATAGTATCAATATTTTGATTTGAGAATCGACTTTAGAGCATGAAGAGCTGGTATTGGAAGTATCAATATTTTAGTATTGATTCCTCCCCCATACCAAAATATTCATGTTAAGTTAATTGGCGACTCTAAATTGTCCATAGGTATGAATGTGAGTGTGAATGGTTGTTTGTCTATATGTGCCCTGCCATTGGCTGGCAACCAGTCCAGGGTGTACCCTGTCCCTCGCTCAAAGTCAGCTGGGATAGGCTCCAGCAGGCCCCCGTGACCCTAATGAGGATTAAGTGGTATAGAAAATGAATTCAAAAGTGAAAATACACAAACAGCAGTGCCAGCTAGAGCTAGATTTGCAAACAAGTCAAATGCAACATATTTTCAACATATGCTCTGCTGAATGAATGAATGAATTTGACTGCCAAGATGGAGGATTATATATCCACACTCACCAGGAGGTGATCAGACTTCTACAACAAAGTACCAGAACATTTCCTGGAGAAGAAAACGGTGCATGTACTTCACATACAGACCAAAGGTAAGAACACAAATGTTTTTTAGTTGATAAAAAATCAATAATTGGGACTAAGAAGAAAGTGAATATTTTCTTCTTTTTTTTTTGGTTATCCTCTTAATGAGCAACCTGCATTAACATAAACAAAAAATCCAAGGAGTCAGAGCCTCACCAGCCATGGACCTCACTGCACGTCACTGGTAATTTGGGTCTTTAGCTCATTGGACTGTGGAGTTGTACCTAATAAAGAGGCCATTGAGTGTGTAAGTGTGATTGCGCCACCTTCAATGAAGTTGCAGGCTTCTTAATCCAAGTGCATCTGAGCACCGTCTCTTGGCTTGAGCACACTTCCATGTCACTTGAGAGTAAAAACCTTGCCCTTGCACACGTACTGTATAATAGGAAGGCCAAGCGATTGAACTGAATAGCCATTTCTATGGCACAGTGGGGAAAAAATAGAATCACCAGAAATATGAGCAGGATTAGACTCAATTGTATATGAAAGAACATCACAATATCTGCCCCCAAGTGACACTGTTGCCTGTCAACCAGCAAATACCAAT
Organism: Dunckerocampus dactyliophorus; assembly: GCF_027744805.1. Lineage (NCBI taxonomy): Eukaryota > Metazoa > Chordata > Actinopteri > Syngnathiformes > Syngnathidae > Dunckerocampus > Dunckerocampus dactyliophorus. The sequence continues at coordinate 12,748,926 of NC_072824.1, forward strand.
ACAAAGACTGTCTCCTTCGTCTTCCTCTGCTGTTATTTATCTTTACGATTTGCGCCTTCAGAGCTGGGGAGTTTGTTTCTCATTTATGTGCATAAACAAGTGAGAAAAGGCAGGTGCCACTGAGCAGAGTGGAGCGTTTGCCGAATGCCAAAGTGGAAAGAAAAGCAAATGAAAATGAAAATGACATTTGGCAGGAGCCAAATGACAGCACAATGTGCCTCCAGCTCGTTAGAATAAAAGTCCAAAGAAAAAAAAGAATTTTTCTTTGTCCTTTCAAGCTATGCCTTCTCCCCCCACTCATGCTCCACCAACAGCCCCCGTCCCCCTTTAATTTTCCTGAGGACTGAGGTGCCTGCCTGCCTGGCACATGACATTGATTTCCATCAGAGCCTGGAAATAACCTCGCGGCTGTTGCCAGGGTAACTCGCATCTACCTTTTTGCATTTTTTGCATATTGCCTCAGTCTCTCTCTCCCCCCCCCACCCATAGCTCACGTAGCAGTGGGATGACAAATGCTCTCAGGTTGAGCGGGGGATGGGGAGGTGTATGTGTGTGTGATGGGTGGAGGGAGGCGCTGCAACGGTCGGGTGGGTGCCGAGAGATGGATGGCTATGCCAGGCAGGAGCAAGCAGGGCCATAGAAACTGTGGCATGTACAGTGAGCATGTGCGCCATGGGGGGAGGGTTACTGATGTCTCTCCACTGGAGGCCGGCAGGGGCAGGCTGGGAGGGGGAGGGGGATAACAATAAAACGATGGACTCCTGCCTCCTAATTAACGTCAGGATGAACAAACAGACCGAGAGCAAGAGAGGGAGGCAGCGAGGAGACGATCAGACACCATCGCATGATGCCTCTTCATGCATGCTACAGGCGAATGTCACATGTGACTCGGGAATCCTGACAGAGATGGAAATAGATCCATTTAATTAATGATTTATTTTATATTTAGTTTACTTTTAGTAAGTGCATCACACATTTACACTTGCAAAATTCACGTCTTATTTAATCCGACCCTTTCTCCGTGTCTCAGCAATTACTGATTCATGTACCGGGTTACCATATTCTAATAGTAAAAAAAACAAACAAAAAAAACATCGACATTGGAGTTACAACGGTTGTCAACAAGAGCGAAACTGAAACTGGAACTAGCCATTGCTTGCACATTTAAGAGACACAAAGAGAATGGCCCAAAATATAATAATGGTTGCATTTTGTAATTGTTCTGGTAGAATCCAGGCTAATACTGCCATGCTTTTATTTTGAAGCTTACTTTGCTGATTGCTGACTCACTCTTCCTGCATTTTTTATTGAGTGCTGAGTGACTGCCGGTAACTATTGAGTGACTGCTAAATAACCCGCCATGGGGCCAAAGAAAGATGTGAGTTCCAGCCTTTTGGTAAAGAAGGTGAGAAACACTATTGAATTAGGTCTCGCCAGGATGTACAGGAAGTCCACTTCAACCATAAGGTCCATCCATTTGTTATTTATTATTATTACCTCCGCCAAGCACAGAGCAAAGTACAAGCGCAGCGCGGAGGTTATGTTTTTGACAGTGTTTTCCTGTTTGTTCGTGTTCAAAATAACTTGAAAAGTTCTTAATAGATTTGGATGAAATTAGCATGGTAACGCTAGCATACTAGTTATTTTAGCTATTTTCATGGGTAGACACATATAAACACTTAGCACTATTATGCTAGGTGTTAGCATGCTAACATTTGCCTGTTAACATTAGCATAGTAGCATTTTTATCCATTTTCATAGCTAGACACATAAATAAACATTTACAACTATTATGCTAGGTGTTAGCATGATAAAATTATTTATCTAAATATGTAGATAAAATAAATGTAGGACTTTATATTTATGGTGTAAATCACAATATGGGGGGACAATGGCACTTGGCGGAGGTCTGCGCTCTCTGTGAGTGCTTTTCTAGTTTGTCTTTGTTTTCTGCATGTAAAACTCAAATTATTCTCTATAAAATGTATTTTTTGTATTTTGGGGTGTTACATTATTTTGCATGGGAAAAATTACCTTTTTTTTACGTTTGGAAGGACTTAAAGGAACAAAAAGTGAGGTATACTGCATAATATTATTATGGACAGGATATATGTTACGCAGTGGCTTTGTCTTGGACCAACAGCGACATAGTAATCCTTGTTGTCTAAAATGAGGGCTTTTAAAGGGTGCATGAGGGTGCTACTGAATTATCAGAGTGTGGCATGAGAAATGCTGGTGCACAGACAAAGGGAAGGAAGGCATATGAGATTTTCGACCTGCCTTCAACATTCCATCACCGACATTCAGCACATGACTTCTCTTCCACATCCCTGTATCAACACTCAAGTTAAAGTGCAGTCAGGGAGAAAATGAATTTCTTATTACCCGATTATATTATTAGGTCTCGCTTGGGGTGTCGGTTGAATATTCCACATCAGCATTTCATCAAACACATGCATGGCATGCTCATTGGCGAGTGGGATGTAAAAGTTGGGGCTGTGGGTTATGGCAGGCCAGGCCAGAGATGGAAGCTTGAATTGAAGGCTGTAATTGCCTGAGACGTGCCTTCCCATCTTAAGGAATAAAGACTGGCGCTGGCAATATGCTGACAGAAAGCAATTTGCACCAACGCCATTCCCCTCCCGCCACCCACTGGACACACACACACATCCGAGCAGCCCCACTGCACACACACTTAAGCATGATTCCTGCCTCTCCTCACATCATCACAACAGCCTGATGGTGAAATTTAGAAGCCAGCAAAATGAAGGGGACACTGCAGAGGCAACACGGGAGGGATTTTGAAGATGGATAGACCTTTCAGGTGTACATCAATCTCATGTTGTATATCCCTAGCTCTGATCCGCCTTGAAGGGGCGACAGCAAACAAAATTGATCATTACAAAATTCATGAAGTCCAGAAATCCGACCTCACGAGGTCTCTCTTTTTCCTAGAGGGCAATGTTATTACTTTTCATTTTTTCCCTCCCTTCCATTGCCTGCAACAAATCTACACATAGTGACTAAGAAGCAAGTAAAGGGCACATTTGCATAACGTCCATAAGGTAGAAAATCTGATCATATAAATGTAAATAAGGTGAGCTTAGCGTATACTTTCCTTGAGAAAACAACAAATTGATAACATATGAGCAAGAAGGTGCGCGCTGATGCTGAGAGGTCTCCGAGGGGCTTATGGATCAACGTATTCATGAATGTCAGCACTGTTACTGCTGTGAACAAACAGCAGGGGGCATTGCTCTGTTACCTGTTACAGCTGAATCTTGGTATTTGTCATTGATCAGTTCCAAAAGTTCCGAAAACCGTCACGTACATACCTGTTGCTGAATTTTACAATAAAGTTCAAGTGAGTATATACTCAGCTGGAACTGTCCACTCAGTTAAGTTTGTAAACGGAAGAATTAATCCGTCCCATCTTCAGTATAGGTAAGGCATGTTAAATATTCATTTGTCATGTATTTAGCTTTGTTTTGTGCATGTAATACTGTAATTATTTGTGATAAAATGTGTTTTGTGTTCATATTTTTGGGTGTCTGTAACAGATTCATTGGGCTTATAGTGGAATCTTGTTCATGTCATTAATTTGTTCCAGTAGCTCCGACTCTAACCAGATGTTAACCTAACCAATTTTTTCCATAAGAAATAATGTCAATCAAATGAATCCGTACCAAAAAGCCAAAAATGTTACCGCAAACTCCGTTTTATAGCTTTTCAATCATAGTTTTACACGCATAAAACAATCTGAAATGCATATAAATACATATAAATGATGAATGAAAGCGATAAGTGATTTCTTTCACTGAAGACGTGATTCTTGACGTGACTGTTCCCCCAAAAAAAGACACGGTGTGGCAGCAAGACACCACGAGCTATTTCTTGAATTCAATTGTTGTTTCTCACATCAATAACGCAAAATGGAGCCGAAGAAAGTTGCAAGTGCCAGCATTTTGATAAAGAAGGTGAGAAACACGACTAAATGCAAGACAAAACAGGAAAATGGTGTCTGTGTGGTGTCTCTCTGCCACATCGTGTCTTTGGGAACACGTCTTCAATGAAGGTAAAAGTAGCCTCAAACGTTCCCTATCCCCATCATTCATCATTTACAATTGTTTTATGCATGTAAAACTAGAAAAATGTATTTTGTGTCAACCGCTGATGACATCATCATAGACGGGCGACGTAGCTGACTTACAGTTACGGTTGCCATTTTGTTAGCAAGCAAAGCTTCTTTATTAGAAGCTAAGGATGTTTTGTACTAAAAATGAATTAAGAACACAGTTGGACTCACGCAGTGTATTAACAACACGACAAGATGTGCCATATTGTACGGTAACCGGAAAATGTACGCTAACCGAGGTTCCGCTGTATATTATTTCTTATGGAGGAGATTGATTCGGTTTTCGTATGTTTCGGTTTTTGCCTGACCTTTTGGAATTGATGATGAAAAGTGCGCTCCCACAGTATAATTTATTGCCAAGACGATTTGCTACATTGTTACAACAAAGAAATATTCAACCAAACACAAACATACTTACTTTTTGTGCTATGTTTACAATAATATGTTATAATTTGACGCTCTCCTTTGACGGGATGAACACAGACTGGGAAAAAAAAAAGTGTATACAATTTTGACATCGTGTGAGAAAATTAGCAGATGACGTGAGATTTCTTTTGCATATAATGAGAACTGTCACTGAGAACGTGTTTTTTTTTTGTTCACAGCGTGACTAAACAAAGTTGCAGAGATGAATGAAGGCTTCTGACTCCTTCACTCCAGCTAATGGAGTGCATCTGGCTGCGAGGCGCACAAGGCTTCCAGAATGAATGCGACTGTGACAGAGGAAAGTTCATGGCTGAGAAGATACAAGACAAGCATTCTATTAGCTCGCTCCAGGACATGCTGCGCTACCTAAAGAGAAAATGAAAGGACAATCTTTTGAGCTGCATGCGCATTGCTGCCTCAGATCACATTATTTTCCCTTCGTATCGTGGCTCTGAATGTAATCTTTTTATTTGTGGCCAAACAAACATCCAAATGATTATGCCAGTGTCTCAACATATGAGCACAACATCAAATGGAAGCCGCAGAAGGATAACAATCAGATCCAAGGGTACACTTGAAATGTTTCTACAGAGGAAGAAAATGTGATTCGCATTATCATGACCTCCAAGGAGGTTTCATCACAGTGACTGTGAGGATGCCAACTTGCTCAATGGTGCATGAAACTGCCTCTTTTTATTGGCATGGCATTCAATCAGTTCCTCTTGGGTGTATGTCCTTGGCTTTGTGGCGGGGAGGGGGTTGACCCATTACAGCAGTCCCGCACCTGCCCACATCTTACCAGCCAATCCCTTTTAATGTCTCTCCATCCTCACTTCCATTCCTGCATAAATACAATCAAGAAAAGCTGAACTACTCACTCTCTTCCTCCGCTGCCTCTGATTGATTATGCAGAGCAAGCGCTGCTCCATCCTCCCATTCCCTCCCTGTGTCTTTGAATTCCGCCAGAGCTGGCTGAGTGCCCGCAGATCCTCCCCCTTATCCTTCATACGACCAACCTCCCAACCTCAGACGGTGTGCAGCTATCTGTACATCACAAGGGTGCACCTATGCAGGGGGGACAAACACCTAGAACATGTCAAAAATAAATGAAACCAGGACGATAACCTTTTGCAAACCAGCACACAAAGATGAAAGATGACATTGTTACAGCACAATGTACTGTACACAACTTCAGGTCATGACTCGGAAATCCACAGCACACCCATAAATAATTTCAGCGCCAGTATTTAACTAAACCAACCAGATAAAAAAATATATGCAGAAATATATTAATATACATTAATATAAATGAACTCACATGCAACATGCGTTCAGAAGACGCATTCAAAGACGTCGTCATGATATGTAGTATTCTACACTGGTCACTAGGTGTCAGTAATATGACTGTAATGTTCTGTGAAACACACCAGACTCGATCGCCAGAACAACAGGCTTTTATTGCAGGTTTGAATTATCTCACAACAGGCACGATTATCCCTACCGCAGGCAACTGTTGCGTCCGTAACCCACGGCAAGCTAAAACTCTATTCTCCACCCCCGATGTCACTTCCTGTCCACCCTCCACTCAGCTCCCCTAGGGAACACATTTACAGAAACACACACAAGCATGAGTCTTATGTATGTACTTAACAGCTTATTTTGTCTTATTATAGCTACTATATTGGTTAATACAAGTGTAAAGCAACTATAGGGGTGTTATTTCATGTCTAGAGGGCTCTAATAATGTTAAAAACCGTATTAAGAAAGTCGTAAACAGGTTTTTTTATGCTCTAAACATGAAAATATTTCATTTCTAAATAAGGATTCCTGCTTTGCACAAATTCACTAATCTTGGACCGATTAACGGCAATAAACAAGGGATTACTGCACTCAGGAAATATACGTATGTCTCCGAAGCAGGAGTGTAACATAGCGAGCATCCTATCTGAGAACATAATACGGCTGGGGCCTCCACTCTGATTAGCTGGAGCATATTTTTTGTCATTTTCTGCTCTCCCCATGCTCCATTTACTCTCTCAACTTGCTCGACATTGGCTTTCTTACCGATATCCGATTGAGCGAAATTGTCCAGCACATCATTACTGACACCGATAATACACGGATCCCAATATTAGCAGCAGCTCTTCACTCAAACTAACGTTGTGTAATGTACACATTATGTTTCTTTTACTGTGACACCGCTGGATGCATTTCACAGATGAACACTTGTTTCTGCAAAAGAAGACAAATACTGCAATAAGCAATGTAAGAAAAAGTGGCATATTTATTTGAAACATTTTGTCTCAACAAAGGTCATTTTAAAAAGTCAGGGCAGAGTACATGGATACTCTCTGTTGACTAGAGCAGGGGTTGGCAACCTTTATTATCAAAAGAGCCATTTTGCCCCCTCTTACATAAAAAAAAAGTCTTTTATTAAAACAATATTAAAAAACAATTATTAAAAAAAAATAGTCTTTTTAAATTTTACCCGTTACAACAACAGAATACAACAACAATTTTTAAAAATTTTATGTTAAAGTTTTTAAACTCCAACACATAAAATAAACCAAAGTAAAATAATATGTAGATTATAATTACATTAATAAATAAGCTTTTTTTTTCTTTTGTCATGACTGATAGAACCACAACAAGGTGGCTGAGGAGCCGCGTGTTGCCTGCCCCTGTCTTAGAGGCATCTGAAATGACTAATTATTGTCCTTCGACATGTTGAAAACAAACAAATTGAAAACAAACAAACAAACAAACAAACAAACAAACAAAAGCGGTGTGCAGCCAGGGCCAGCAAAGCTTTTTCTGCGGGCCTAAACACTATCAGAAGCACTGACCTACATTTACAACTTAAATTCTAATATTTCTCCATTAAATTGTATAAATTTATTCCCAAGAGTCCGTTATCTTCATTTCGTAGCTCTTCTCTTGGCTGCACTGCTTCCAGTAAGTGTATGTTACATTTTTTTTGTCCGGTGTGTGTTGCCATGTCAATGTAATCTGATCAAGCCCTTCAGAATCAGGAGTGCTGGCCCATGTCACTGAAACTCTATTAGCAACGAGGCTTTTTCTTTAACCAATCGGATTTCAGATTCACCTCACAGGTCCAGCTAGCTAGCCCACAATAACATCCATATTTTTCCTTCCTCTAATTGGTTGATCAGAGCAACGTGTATCCCCAATACACAAAAAGCCTCTTTGTCATGCCACACTTTGTAATATTGTGATTCTGTGTATTATTGATAATTTGTATTAATGCGACGTGATACGTGGATTAAGTCGGTTAAGTTCCCACTGAAAACTCAGGTACCAAAGACCACAGAAGACCATGCAATGCCTTTGACTGTCATCATGGCGGAGTACAAAGGAACATCGAACATACAGATAAGTTATTTAGTGTTCTCGGTCAGCAGATGAGTTACAAATATCGGGATTCGCCATTACAATTAACTCATTCCAAACCAAATCCAGTCCAACAAAATCTACTTTTGGTTGTTTGTGGGAAAATAACCAAGTACAAATGGCAGTTTCTCAACGCAGCACTCAGTGACAAGAGGCAGTGCTGTCATCGCAGCTGTGGGCAGCATCGAAGTGTCCTGGCATGACAACGCACCTGCAAGGCCGATGTACGTCTATACATCACTGTCCATTTCACCTCGCTGTTAACAGGCAATGCACATCCACTCATGCTCTCCATCAGTGCGAGGCTTAACTGATGCGCCTGTCATTCAGCACCATTAAGCCTCCCGAAAACAGTCCCTAGATAGCTCTATTGTTTGTGCTGTTTGCTTCCCTCAGCAGCACTAAACAGCCGCTCCATCAACACCCACTCCCACTAAACAACCTCCACCTCCCTGGAGAGCTACCCACCTCAACCGGTCACTTCAATGAAATATGCAGCCCTGTTTTAATCAAGGTGCATTTGCATGTGAATGGCAACGAGAGGCGGTGGGTCACACACATAAACACACACACTGGGAGCTGGCAGCACCCTGTGTCGGGGCGGCGGGGAGGAGGTAGGAGCAAGGTGAAGGAGGAGGAAAGGGAGATGACGGAGGTTTGATTAGGGGCACAGGGTGGAGATGATGAACTTGGAGGGGCGGGAACGTTGCTGGGAACAAGAAAAGTCCAAATTAGGATAAGGATGAGATGAATGTAGAGAATTAGCATACAGAGAACAGCAAACAGTGACGCCATCAGGAGAGTCAGTCGGCTTCGCTGAAGGGTAAACTGGGCAAGAAGATTAGAAACCTGATTTACTGTCCACATACACGATTACTGTACACCTAAACATGATGTCTGCAGGAAGGCAAAACATGGTAATGGTGAGGGTTTTATTTGTTTCAGACAAGTTACATTCAAGAACATCAACTTTACACTTGACATGTCCGAAAAGGAGTAGGAAAAAGCAGAACCTATTTAATACTACCCCTTTTCCATGTCTAAAGGTTTATTCACTTCCTGTGTTTCAATGCCGCCATTTTCTAATAGGGATAACATAGAATAGAGAATGTGTATCAGTATAGCTTATATATGTGCTGTTGAACTGCTGAAAAGGAAAAAAGAACAAAAAAAGAAACAAATTTAATAACATCAGAAATAATTAATTATTCAATCATCCATTTTCTATGCCGCTGGTCCTCACTATGGTCGCGGGGGTATGCTGGAGCCTATCCCAGCTGACTTTGGGCGAAGAGTACACCCTGGACTGGTCACAGAAATAATTTAACTGCAGTAATTACATCTAATTTAATAATAAAAAAAATACAATAAGGGTAAGCGGCGTAGAAAATGGATGGATGGATAATACAATAAAAAAATTCAAAACAATATGGAATTTGATCTTCGTTGGCGTCCATGCATCCAGCTAAAAATGGCCAATAAAAACACACTTGCTAATGTTAGCTTAACCAGATACAGCAGAATTACCAGCTACACTGTCTCTGTTTTACTGCAGAGCCCTGTTTTTCGTGCTGCCCACAGTCTCCTCTTGAATTACATTTGTCTCACAGTTGTTGCATGTGTGACAAATGCCAGCTGGTGTGGCAGCTCGGGCTTTTAGCTCGTTGCCAAGCACTGCTCAATTTAACGCTCATTTTGTTTGTGGACGTTGGTGTGGGTCCCGGACAGGCTGACCTGAACTTTACACACTCTTCTCTTCCTGGCAAGATGTGTTCAAAGCTAGTTTTTGCTGTACTTGAAGTGGAAAAGCGAGGCAAGTAGATCTGAGCCTGTACTTGACAGAGGAAAATCATCTGTCTCACAAATGTATGGTTAACTAATTAGCAAAAACGTGATACTACCGTGATCCTTTTGCATCTCCAATTTTCTCTATTTCCACCCTTCAGCACCACTCCTACATTTTTTCGGCCTCGTTTCAGTCTATTACTAGGATTTGATTTTAAAGTTGCTCATCAAACCGAACCCTCCAAATGCCATGAAAATATAAACAGTGCGCATCTAAATTGACTGGAACGTGATCACAGCCTTTCTGATCATGGTTGTGCCCCTAAAGACTAAAGCCTAAAGCGTTTATGCCAGGAGCCAGCCATGATCATGTGTTCATATGCATAATTTGGCCAGAACGGCAGCCAGACATTGGGACGAGTGCTGGTGCAGACAGGCTCCCTATCCAGACTGTGATCTGGCTGAGTGTATATTTACCAGGTCATTTGGTTGGCTGGCTGGCCTGGCAGTTCATTGGCTGTCTGTTAAGGCAAAATCTGCCTGGTAATGACGGCGCCAGTGAAGGTAACACGGAGGCGTTTATGACCACCAAGGGCTTCTGTTCTTTTCTTTTCCAACAACCAAGACATGTAATATTAAGAAAGGAGAATCTTTGTTTGAACGTGAAATATTAATGAATAGTATCCAGCTGAGACTCATAATGTACCTGATGTTAGATTTGGCAAGGAGTTCTTTATTTTATTTTGCTTCTTTTTTTTTTTTTTTTAGTCGAGATAGGAGGCGAGCCACCCTTTTTTCCTGAGCATTCATCAGACAACTTACCCATTTGCAACACCAGCATCCCTGCTCAAAGAGAAAGTAACCAACCAGCAGTGACGCAGTAAATCCAGCCGCCACGTCACCACCTTCCTCGGAGACAAGCGAGACTCCCGCAGGGACACCGCGCACACGTCGTCTGAGAGTGATAAACACATTTCCACATGCTGACGAATTTAAAAGCCTGTCACTTTTATCTGGCTTAAAAGTACTCAAGGCTAATGAATGCAGACCTCCCGGTGGTTCGCAGCATGCCAGCACATGTTGTGGATGCACGCCATCTAAAATTCACAAACTATCTTCCAAGCTACTCAACAAGGGGTAACTACCTGTAACCTTTAAACCACCTTGGACGTCAAAATGGATATTAAATGTGATGCTGATGAAAGTGCAGGCCTTTTAAGAGCGAGAATCATCCATGAATGGTGATTTTACTGAGCAAAATATCATTTTAACAATTGTGTGAAAATGGAGTGCAACTAGCAGAGGCATTGATGATTCACTCTTATATTGTTTGCTATTTAAAAACTAGTAACGCCTCAAGTAACTGTAGTTACACCTCAAATCCACCAGGTGGTGGAAGCCTGGTCGCTAACTCAAAAGACACAATGTTAAAAGGATAGTTGGGATTTTTTGACATGAAGTTGTATGACATCCCCATCAGCATTGTAGTCCAATAACAGCAACTTGGTTTCCTAAGTCCAGTTCTGGTCAGATTTCTGCAATGAAAAACGTACTTCCGCTTAGTCGCTGGGGACAATGAAGTAAAGAGTTTGGCTTCTCAAAACAGCGTTCAAAAGATCAATACATTTGCATCACAAAAATGCCTTCTCAAAAAAAAAATTAAACCTCACAAAATGCTTGCCGATATATTGGTCTCCCGCCGTATTCCTGCGCACTGTCGCCGGCCCATTCTTGTGTATGTGATGAAGACGCTTGCATCTTCTTTCGCTGTGGAACACACATGTAAACAAGATGGCCGCGGCGCACCGTCGCGGAAGTAGATTCGAGCGTCTTCGTCACATACACATGAACACACAGGCCACAGTTCGCAGGAATACGGCGCGAGACAAATACAGTATATCACACCAAGCGTTTTGTGAGGTCTGATTTTTTTGAGAAGGCATTTCTGTGATGTATTAATCTTTTGAATGGATATTGTTTTGAGAAGCCAAAGTCTTTACTTAATTGTCCCCAGCAACTAAGCGGAACTACGTTCTTCATCACGGAAATCTGACCAGAACGGGACTTAGGAGACCAAGTGGGGGTTAAGTCGCTGTTAATGGACTACAATGCTGATGGGGATGTCATACAACTTATCTCTTATCAGAATCAATTTCGTATCGGATTTATATTGAGATTTGGAACACAACAAGTCAAATTAGTGCTTGGAAAATTAAGTACAACTTCAAGGCTTTCAAACTCATGGACCAGAGCTATAGGACAAGATAAAAGGTGTGTGGGATATTAGTTTACTTTAATATCTATCTGAAGATTACATTTCGTTAAAATTGAATTGTGCGTAATATGTTTTTTTTTGCCCGAAAATACTACATGTCGCGTTTGCATCGTGGTTAGTGCGGGGTGAAAAGGAATACACCGCGTGCTGCTGCACTGCAGTGTGAGGCATATACATGAAAAATATGACACTTGACCTTCTTCCCTGGACTTTTTGATTATCCAAAAGATGTAAATGGATACTCTGTTGACTTTGAAAACTAGTTTTCACAACTTAGGTTATGATATATTTTGCAGTACGGTTGTACTTGCCAAGGTCCGTGGGTCGATCACAGCTTTTGTCTTGACCCTGTGTTAAACCAATGGGAACCAAAGGCACTATTTCCAGTATAAAACCTGCTGTAATTTCTTTATATTTGGGGTAGAGAAATGCATGAGGTGTCAAATTAAAGTTGAAGTCATGCTTTATCAGATAGAACACTGACTTGATTTTACAAATGTCAACATTTTGTAATATTGCTATTATCAGCTAGTTTTTCTATTGGCCCTCGGTATATTCTAAAAATAAAACTCACATTATGTGCATTACAAATGTTAAAATCAATCCAATGTAGGTCAATATTTGATAAACAAATTAGCCTCCAAACTAATAATCAGGAGTGTCCGGAGATGAAAAGGTGGCGATATTTCTCGTTTTGAGAAAAGCTGTCTCGCAACAACAGTTCAGCTGTGAACTACGGCATCGCTACTATGAAGGACAGTACACGTAATACGGAAGTGCAGGCAGGCTTGGAACCGCACATTAAGTGCTCTACGCACACTATATACCTTGCAGTCTGGTGTTCCCAGCCTCACTCGTCGGGTGCTTATTTTCATCGACATCCAACAGCTGTGGCGGTGTAATGTCCAAGCAGAAGCCGTAGTCAAACTTACATAAATTTCATCCAATGTTAAGTCGTACACAGCTCAAAACACGACCGCTGTATGTGACTTCTGTCAAAACACGTGATACTGGCGTCTATTTCAGGCTGCTTCTGACTTCTTCACTACTTCCTGGTTCGGCACTCCAAGCATCACTGGAACTGTAGTTCTTTTAGAGTGACCGTGACACTGTACTGCAATCTAAAGTCTAGTTTACGTAACTACACATCAGCATAGATGATTAGTAGTAGTAGTAGTCTGTTTGTCCTCTTCTATATTTTGTCACAGCAGTTTTCCTAAAAGTAATGTTAAAATATCATATTCTCGTGAACCCAATATCGTGCATTGTCTCGTCATTACTGTATCAATGGCCCTCGCATCCTTCAATTTGTTTTGTATGCGGACCTCCCTTTACTTCCATTCTTAGCTGCTGTATGCCAAATGTGTGACATAGCTTTAGAGTTAGCTACACTTTAAAATATATATGGTTGGCAACTGTAAAAAAGGTCAACAGGAAAAATCCAGCTAAATTTGGACAACAAAAATGATTTTAAAAAAAACAGACAGTTTTTGTATAAAGTTTAGCATAAAACACAACATAAAATGAATAAATATGAATAAACTCTGTAAAGAGTGGGTTAAACATGCGTATTTGGCTATTATCCCTTTTACAAATTCAACAAAATAGTTAAATTGCACACTTCTGAGCGGCCTTTTATTGTGGCCAGCCTAAGGAACGCCTGTGCAATAATCATCCGGTCTAATCAGCATCTTGATATGCCACATCGGTGAGGTGGTTGGATGATGAATTAATAATGCTCACTAACACAAATTTAGATCAGAAGAAGAATTGAGAGAGCTCGGGCTTTTGTGTACCGACCGTACAAAACAAATGCATCTTTGTGTGAGCTCATCAAAAATGGGAGCAGTGCAGTATGCAATAGAAACAATTCCACTTTGCAGTAAAGACAAGCACATTTAAACAATAAAAATATCCATCTTTATTCTTAGAGATAGCATACGGAAGATAAAACCTTAATCTATGATACGGTCACAAATTACAATGAACTATACAACAATAAACAAAGTTATCTTCCTCTGGACGGGATTGAACTAAACGTTTGTGGTGATGTGATACTCTGTACCCAAGAGGATTATGGAAATGTTGCAAAAGAAGTCCCTGGAGGCTGTTTAATACAAAAAATGTGTCACAAAAAAATTGGGGTTATTGAAAGGACGTTTAAGAAGTTTCTTTGCACACAATTTCTAAGTGACAGCAAAACCATGCAACTGAAACTAGCTCGCAACGTCAACATCACACTTCTATGTCACTATTAGATGGATTCATGACAAACATAAACGTGCGCTTCACTACCAGGTCCTAAAGCATACCTGTCGACATTTGCATTTGAAAATAAGGGACATTTTCCAGAAAATACGGGAAAACTAGAGTATTTAACCCGGAGAGCGACGGACAAGAAGGGCAAAAACATGGCAGTGTTAACAGGAATGTCCTAAAGTGCAGCTTTTTCCAAATGGGGTGCAACAAAACAACTTATTGCTATTTTCTGGCCAAAAACCTCTTGAATTCAACAGTTGCTGAAAGAATGGCTTAACCAAACACACAAATATTTTTTATAATACAAAAAAATAACTTTTAATATCGATGTACAGGCAAAAGAAATGGATTACAGGGGGCACAGATTTCTCCACAACATGAATAAAAATACACGGGTAAATGAGCACTGTAAAATACAAGGTGACTGGCGTACGGTGTTATATAGAAAGAGACTAGAAGGGATTTAAAAGCCTCACAGTGGGGGGGGGATGACAAAACTTTTCCATTAGCTGCTCCACGCTTTTTGTCTCTCTTTTCTCAATTGCAATGTGGAGGCGTCAACATTGTCTTCCTCCTAAATGCGTTAAAGCTCATCTGCTAATCTAAATATCCGAAACAGAACTACAGTATGCAACAACACAAACCAGGCCAGTGGCACAAGTCAGAGCTAATCTATTGTTAAAAAAAATGCTGCCATGATGATGATTAAATGCCGTGTGTGCTTCTTGACACTATCCTGGATGGAGATTATAAAGACAATCTGGATTGGAATCAGAGTTGCGTAAAAAAAGTGACTGAAAAAGTCCCATTGAGACGTGAGTGTGAGTGTGTGTGAGAGAGACTGTATGGACATGGAGCTGATCATGTAAACAAAATAGATGTGTGCGTGCCTGTTGTGCAGCTGGACTCTACATCTCATGGGTGAGAACTTCATGCTGAACAGCCACGCCGTTGGCATGCACAGGGACAGCCACCTGTTCAGGCTGACCGTTGGCCTTTGGCTGAGCAGCAGGACGCTCGGGCGGGTGAGAGGTGAAATGAATATTGGACTCATTGAGGCGGCGCACGCGGTATGTCTCGTAGTGGATGCTGCTTGTTATATCCTTGATGTTCTGCATGTGTGTCCTGAAAGATAGGAGGCACTCACAGTCACATTAAAAGTCAAACAAAAACATCAATAAATAATAACATCACTCCAATAATAATGATTATAGTCTATAAATATTCCAATGTCTTCAAAAGGCGCTAAAATATTTTAATATTTAGAAAAAAGGTTGGAACTTTACAAAACATTTTTTATTAATATTTTAATATATACCGTATATATGGTTGTTTTATTTATTTATGTATGGTAAAAATGTGTTCTTTTAATTTTCAATTTTTTTTTAAATGTACCCAAAATGAAGTAAATATAAAAGGTAGTAAAATTCATAATAAAAAGGCTCATTCATGACTTGAAATGTGAAACATTATGTGAATTTAGTGTATTTAAACTATGGATTTACAGTATTTACTGTAATCCCTCGAAACATTGCAGCTGCAAATTGGCCTATTAACTGTTAATTATAAGGAAAAAAAATCATAATATGCTGCAAAAAAAGTTGTAATAAGTGAAAATACTGTAACTTTAAAAGGAAAAAATATAACAAAATGTACTAAAAATGAATATAGTTTTACATTACAGTAAAATAGTATTTATGATTGACATTTTTAATTCTAATCTGAATTGAATGTAACCAATGTATTTACTGTGATGCCTCAATACATACCAGCTGCAAAATGACCTCTTAAATTATTATTTATTACATGGCAAAAAAGGTTTTACCAGAATAGATACAAGAAAAGAAAATCATACTATGAGGGAAAAGTCTGAATTTATTTAATAGAAAGAAGCTGTACTATTTTAAAAATTCCACTTACTCTCTATATATTTTTAATTGCAAAATTGCTGGTTGTCTGTTTTTTTCTTCTAATGTCATGTTATTCTTGTAATTTGACATAACTACTTTTATAAAAAAAATATATATATATATATGGAGTACCCAAATAAAATCCATCCGTCCATTTTCTATGCCGCTTATGCTCATGAGGGTCACCGGGGTATGCTGGAGCCTATCCCAGCCGACTTTGGACGAGAGGCGAGGTACACCCCGGACAATTTAGAGTCTCCAATTAACCTAACATGCATGTTTTTGGAATGCGGGAGGAAACCGGAGTACCCGGACAGGGAGAACGGGGGGAACATGCAAACTCCACAAAGAAATGCCCATGCGGAGATTCGAACCCACATCTTCCTGATCTCCTGACCACTCAACCACAGCGTGGCCCAAATAAAATCAAAAAATCAAAATATTGATCAATAAAAGGTCATGAGCTTTGGGTAGTGACCAAAAGGACAAGATCGTGAGTACAAGCGGCCTAAATGAGTTTTCTCAGTAGGCTGGCTGGGCTCTCCCTTAGAGATAAGGTGAGAAGCACTGTCATCCGGGAGAAACTCGGAGTAGAACCGCTGCTCCTTCGCACTGAGAGGTGCTGAGAGATGAGGTGGCTTGGGCATCTGGTCAGGAGGCCTCCATTGGGAGGTGTACACAGCACATCTGACCAGTAGGAGGCCTCGGGGAAGACCCAGGACACGTTGGACAGACTATGTCTCTCAACTGGCCTGGGAACGCTTTGGGATCTGCCGGGAGGAGCTGGACAAAGTAGCTGGGGAGGGGGAAGTCTGGGCTTCCCCGCTTAGGCTGCTGCCTCCGCGACCCGATCTCGAATAAGCGGAGGAAGATGGATGGATGTTCAATAAAATAAAAATAAAAACATATACAATTTTTAAAAATGATATACAAACTGAACCCATTTATTTATCTAGCTACCCATGGACGCATAGCAGGAACAATAATGGTGAATCCTACAGGAGTCCTACAATCATATGCTAGAAGAAGGAAATAATCTTTGAAATAATGACCAGCCCAAAGCATTGTTGTTCATATAATAACATCTTGCATGTATGTGTATGTAGTGTGTGTATCTAACCTGATAAGAAGGTCTCGTAGGTAAGCAAACTCGCAGTGTGCAATGTTCTCCACTGCAAAATAGAGGAGAGACATGTTGATTATTTAATCACAGGGAAAAACTTTTCTGAAGCATACAAATGGAAGTCAACATGCACAGGCAAATGATGTTATAATGAGAAAGCTAATATGAGCTCATAAATCCATGATAGATGCTAATCCTCTCTACGCCACAGGGTGTCAGTATTGCTCACAATCTATTGAAGGACAGCCTCTCACGTGACTGCAACAGCAATTTTCATGAAGCCAGATAAGACAAGCCATCCACTTTATAGTCATTTGAATGCGTCTCAGCTTTGACTGCAGGATTTTTAAGTGAGTCGCGCTCACAAAGCGGCTGTGACAAGCGGCTGGTGCCTCCAGTGGGGCAAACACGTGTTTGAATTACAGATTATGTCAAGAGTGCAAATGACAAAAAAGGAGGGTGCTATTTATGTAAAGCTTTGAAATCCAGAGGCAGTAAATTAAATTCCTTTTGAGAGCAGGAGAGCATCTGCTGGTGGGGGTGGAACTGCTGATGAGAGAACACACTGTAACTTGTGCTGTCCCTTGTGGGGCTCCAGTCATATCCAAAGTCATGCTTACACGTTTTCGTGCTAATTGTATAGTAACTTTGACTTAATGATGCATCCTCCTTTAAAATATCCCCTCCTCTTGACTGCACTGCTAGAGTTGGGTCGTTATTCCAGGAAACAGGGTGACGTTTGGGGCAAAGTTCCATTCTTAGCGCCGAACACACAAAGTGTTCCAACCACCATCAGATGTCGTCATACCTCAATAAACAAACGATGTGATTTCTTTCAAACGTAAAGCGCGTGGCCCCGAACATGGTGTGCGTGCATGTGGGGGAAAAAAATGTCCCGTCAAATCTCGATTTCAATTCTATGCCAGAAAACCTTGGATTCACGTTGTTTACAGAATGGTGCCGCCCTTGCAGCACAGCATGTTACATTGTGTTGTATGTGTGCCTATGATCCCAACAGAGTGTGGGAAAGCTCTTCCTCCTGTCTGTCAAATCCCTAAAAGCCTCCGTGATATTTATGTACACAAACGCTGGTATCTTGAAACGTGTATCTCGATGAGCGAGACAGACGTTATTCTTGTTGTCTGCAACTTGACATAACATCACATGGAAGAGACCAGTGATTCCCAACTGGTCAGTGGGGACCCAAAAGTGGGTCAAGGTTCCAGTCTGGTTGGGGTGAGCTTTTTTTTATTTTGAAGTAAAATTAAGCAATATTTTAGTCATCCTGGTATATACTCATTGCACCGTGAAACATCTGATTTTGTGGTCTTATTGATTGCGATTTTGGTATTCATTTTTAATGTATGCATTATTTGTGCACATGAAGTTATGTTCTTCCTCATTTCCTTAATAAAATGCCTTAATACATTTATCTAAAATGTACTTTGGCCATATAATGATGTGTATTAATTATTAATAATTTAGAAAGATGGCATAAGCAATAAAAAAACAAACAAATACATTTGCTTGGTTTGACTTAAATAAAAGCAGGTCGGTTAATGACCATTAGAAAATGTGGGTTCCAGGTTGAGACCGTTTAAGAACCACTGCGCTCTGTTCTCAAAATGTGGTACAAGTACCACAGGTGGTACGCAGGCTCCATCTAGTGGTACGCAGGAACACCAGATTTCTAAAAATAAAAAATGAATTACCTCACAGCTACAAACATTAAATATTTATTAAATAATAGCACAAATACACATTTATTCACCAAATCTTTTTTGAAATTTAATTCAAATAAAAAAATTGCTGAAATATGAATGTTTAGTTCTCCTCATCTGCCACAAGTAATTACTTGCTAGTACATGTTTGAAGCTACAGTGTGATGGCAAGCGGCTGTAGCAAAAATGGTGGTTCTTGCCAAACTGAATATTTTTTAGGTGGTACTTGCGGCAAAAAGTTTGAGAATCACTGAGCTAGTTGGATAAATCATTGGATCTAGTGAGAGAATGAATGATCAAATAATAACACAATAATAATAATCAAATTGAAATTCATAAATCATTTTTTTAATCCGTACATAGTGTTTGGGGGTGTTTATTTGAAGGAGGTATGTTTTTGAAAGGAAGCCTTTATTAGTACCAATACTTGTGTCAGGGTGGAGCGAGACACTGTTGATTGGTCAACAAATCTCATTTTAATAGTTTTTATTTGTGTGTCCATGCTTCCTAACAATAAGGCAAGTGCAGTTGGAGGCGGAAATATCATGTGCATGGCCCGAGCAGTGTATTCAAGTTTGCACTTGCGGCATGGCCGTGAGACCACGCTCAAGTATATTGTTGTTATTGTGCATTGTTTGTCATGTAAGCCTTATGTGTAGTACCCTCTATGGTGCCCCATTTTGTTCTCCTGCCCAGAATCCTCTTCCCGTTCTCCTGGTACTCTTGATCACTACCCACCACAGCAAAAGGGATCATCTCCTGTGGATAACACACACACACAAACACACACACACACACACAGTTACGCTTCAACATGTTTAAATTTTTGTGACATAGAATATAACTTTAAAGATTCAAGAGTGACTTACCCTGATTTTATCATTAATCATTCTATCCTCAGTGTCCTCATCAAACTCTTTTTGAGGATAGACGTCAATGTCGTTGGCCCGCAGCTCTTCCCTAATCTGCGTACAACGCATAATTACAAAAGCGTAAGAGGACGAACAGGCTCACAAATACAGAAATGCTTTCTAGATACTCCACTCACCGTCTGCTTGAAGAAGTCCCTCTCCTCCAGGGTGAGTGTGTCAGCCTTCGCGATGACCGGCACAATGTTCACCACCTTACTGAGACGCTTCATGAACTCCACATCCAGGGGCCTCAGACTGCAGGGAGACCAAATAAGTTCATACAATCGTGTGCCTGCATCATTTAAAAAGCATATATGATATATCATATAACATGTTGACCAAATAAGTCAACATGTCATATCATATATCAAAAACCTAGAATCTGCAACTCATGTCAAATAGCACCCAATAAAAGTCGATCTTGCAAGATTACTGCAGTGGCCAAAGGCAACCACTAGATGGCAGTCGAGTTCTATTCCATTGCATTCACCCTTATACAGTACAAAGTTGCTTTATTCATTACACTACTTTTTTTTTTTAACCAATGTTTTTCTCATGAAAACGCAACCCTAGAAGATTATAAAACAGGGGTGTCCAAACTTTTTCCACTGAGAGCTGCAAACAGAAAAAAATGAAGTATGCAAGGGCACCTTTATTTGATATTCTTCAGTTTTTGCTTATTTAAATTGCATGCAGAATGAAATGCAGGTCAAAATGTTCTATGCACTTCAATACACTTATCTCAGCTTTGTGTTATAGCTGACAGTGCAAGTGCTTTGTAATTATTCTGATGTGAGGTTGTGTTTAATTTTGCGTTTAGAATATGCCGCTGGCAAAAAAAAAAAGAGCTGCAGGACCGGGCCGACTTTGAACACACCTGATTTAATGTAATGCCAACATTTAGGTTAAAGTCTTTTTTGTATTGTATTATTTAGGGATTTCCAATATTGTCTTTTTTGCCGATAACTGATATGCCGATATTGTCCAACTCTCAATTTCCGATCCGGTCATGGAGTTAACACATTGTGGTGACCCACAATACTGTTTTAGACATTTCTCTTGGAGATTAGTAAAATATCTATCTATCTATCTATCTAGCTATCAATCTACCTCTCGACCTCTCTACCTACCTACCTACCTACCTACCAAGCATACTTCCGTTTCCTGGTCATGAGGTTGTTGTAGCCACTTAGCTATTCCTAAAGAATTGTTGCTGCCACATTTGGTGACCCTTGACGTGAGTAAAAATGTTGACTGACAACAGAGACACCAAGACCGTGCCAGCGCTGCTACAAGCTAATGAGTTAGCTAATGTCGGTGCTAGCTGAGGCACAACCACGCCCTTAGTTTCAACATGTAAGGCCCAGTTCCGACTGCAAGGAATAACACAGGACGTGACACAGTATTTCCACAAATTGGCGCCACTGGATAGCTCCATGACGGCAAGTACGGGAGCCCATAGGCTTATATATACAGCAATCTTATTTTATTATCATTTTTTTTACAAATTTAAATATCAAACAATATTACATTTTATGCCAATATCGAGACATCGGACATCCTTAGTATTATATTTTTTAGCTGGGGATGACACAAAAAGACGGTAGACATGTTAAAAATGTTAATATTAGCCATTGCAATGCAATGCAATGCGCAGTTAAGATTATGCCAGAAGTCAGCAGAACCTTTTAGGATCCTACAAACTTGTCTAACCCTTATCACTGAGCCTTTGGGCTGAGCACCAGATCAGTGGCACAAGTTACTAATGCTTGAAGTTACTCGCAGAAATGAAAGTCAGGCGTGTCAGCAACGACATAGTTGAAGGGTTAAGTTAAGTGGGTGTCTTGCTTTAGTAATCCCAGTCAGAGTGAATGGCAATACGATGGCAATGTATGTTGTCTTTTATTTTATTTTTTTCCAACGATAGGCTGGCAAAGTCCCCACTGAAGGCCCAGGAACCAAATGCACCGCCTGCCACTGCTACTGAAAAGCGTTAAAAGCGATTATTGGCTTTCAAAAAGATGCCATGTGAGATATGCATGTGTACATGTATATTTCATGTACCCTTGCATGTGAGCACGTTATAAAGACAATGCACTTGTATCAGCAGCTGTATGCCATATGTTGTTCACAAACTCTTCTCTTATACCTGTACAGTATGTACGTATGTGGCTATAGAAGAAACAAATACTTCCCTGCAAGATAAAACTGAGGTGAAAATAAAATTTCAAGTCACCGGCCACAATGCAAGTAACTATAGACTCTAAATTACACAAGATGAGGTCTTCATGGTGAGATAATAACCAGAATACACTTCAAAGATGGCGCCCTCCGTGGCAGACGTCTCTGTGACACTCTCCCATGTTTTTCTATTTTTTGCTATTTTATTGTTCATTTTGGACATTCAACACACTCACGCAGTACATTACAACAGAGAGACACTTTTGAACATCGGCAGGGTTCACCACGAACTTTCATTTAGTCTCTCAGACTTTGCCTTTCTTCTGCGCCGAGAGAACGCAGCAGCCTGCGGGCCTGGTGAGCTGAATACCCGGCGAGCAAAGCATCCGAGGCGTAAACGAGGCAAGCGAGCCGGCCTGCATGCTAGGCTAAAAGCTAGAGCGACGAGGCCACCGCTACCAAGCCTGCTGCTAGCCAACGTCCGCTCTCTTGAAAACAAGATGGACGAACTACGAGCAAGGATTACAGCTCAACGTGAGATCAGGGAATGCTGTGTCCTCACCTTCACAGAAACCTGGCTGACGGAGGATATACCAGACTCGGCGATCCAGTTGGAATCATTTGCTGCTTACCGGGGAGATCGGACTTTAGCGTCTGGTAAACACAGAGGTGGCGGTGTCTGTGTTTACGTAAACAAACGGTGGTGCACAGACGTACAGACGATGGAAAAGCACTGCTCGCAGGACATTGAGCTGCTGATGGTGAAATGCAGACCTTTTTATTTGCCTCGTGAGTTTAGCGCTGTGTATTTAACTGCTGTTTACATCCCACCACGAGCTAACACTGCTAATGCACTAGGCCTCCTGCATGACATCATTGATAAACACGAGACCAAACACCCAGACGCTGTATTTATTATATCTGGCGATTTCAACCACTGTAACCTCAGGACTGTCCTCCCCAAATATTACCAGCATGTGAGCTTTCCCACAAGGGAAAATAACATCCTGGACCAAGTCTACTGCAACATGAAAGGTGCTTTGAAGGCTGTTCCAAGACCCCACTTTGGTAAGGCTGACCACATCTCTATATTCCTTTATCCAACATACAGACAACTTCTTAAAAAAGCTCCCCCTGTACGTACAGCAGTTAAAGTGTGGAATGAAGAAACTGATCAAGTACTTCAGGACTGCTTTGGCTGCACAAACTGGGATGTGTTTAAAACTGCAGCGGGGAGGGAAGATTGTACTGTTGATTTGGATGAATATGCTTCTGCTGTTACTGGCTACATTAGCACATGTATAGAGACTGTTAGCATCACCAAGTATTACAGAAAATACCCTAACCAAAAACAGTGGATGAACTGTGATGTAAGGGCTAAGCTACGTGCTCGTTCGACTGCATTTGTCATGGGCACCGCTGATGACTACAAAAAGGCCAGATATGACCTGAGGAGGTCCATACGGGAGGCCAAAAGACAGTACAGACAGAAGCTGGAGGGCTACTATTCCACCTCAGACCCTCGGCGCATGTGGGCGGGGCTCCAGCACATAACAGACTATCGACAGCAGAGTAGCGTAGCCACGTCCAGCCAAACCACACTTCCAGATGAGCTGAACGAGTTCTATGCCCGCTTTGACACCCAAACTCCTGATGAGCAGAGAGGGTGGCTGAACCTGGGGAGCACACAGGACGCACCTCTCATGGTGACATCAGCTGATGTGCGCAGGGTTCTAAACAAAACAAACCCACGAAAAGCAGCAGGGCCAGACAACATCTCAGGACGTGCACTTCGGGTTTGCTCATCAGAGCTAGCTGATGTGCTTGCCGACATATTTAACCTGTCGCTTGCACAAGCATCTGTACCGACCTGCTTTAAGTCCACCACCATAGTGCCCGTACCCAAGAAGAGCAACGTGACCTGCTTGAATGACTATCGCCCTATAGCACTCACTCCTATTGTTATGAAGTGCTTTGAAAGATTAGTCATGACCCACATCAAAAACAGCATCCCGGCGGCAACTGTGGACCCTCTACAGTTTGCATATCGCCAGAACCGGTCCACGGATGATGCAGTCAACACTGCCATCCACACAGCCCTTTCTCACCTACAGGGCCAGGACACATACGTCAGAATGCTATTTATAGACTATAGCTCTGCTTTTAATACAGTCTGCCCCCACAAACTCACAAATAAGCTCCTCACACTTGGCCTGTCTCCCTCCCTCTGTAACTGGGTGTTTAACTTTCTCACAGGCAGACCCCAGTCAGTCAGAGTCCACAATCGCACATCCAGCTCAAGAATTGTGAGCACTGGGACCCCACAGGGGTGTGTGCTGAGTCCGCTCCTCTACACGCTCTTCACCTACGATTGCGTGGCCTCCCAGAACAACACCAGCATCATTAAATTTGCGGATGACACTACAGTCATCGGACTGATCACTGGTGGTGTTGAAACATCATACAGAAGAGAGGTGGCGGACCTCATAGCTTGGTGTCATGATAACAATCTCCTTCTCAATACAGATAAGACTAAAGAGATGATCATTGACCCAAGAACAAGGGAAAAGGAGCCGCATAGACCCCTGTTTATTGATGAGACTGAGGTGGAGAGGGTGAAAACCTTCAAGTTCCTTGGCACACACATCAGCGAGGACCTCACCTGGTCTCACAACACCCAACAAATTCTGAAGAAGTCCCAAAGGAGACTGTACTTCCTGAGAAGACTGAGGAAATTTGGCATGTCCACCACAATCCTGAGTTGCTTCTACAGATGCACTATCGAAAGTGTCCTTACCGCCTCCATCACTGTTTGGTACGGTAACTGTACAACACGTGATAGGAAGGCACTCCAGCGGGTGATCAAGACCTCACAGAACATTGTTGGGGCAGCCCTCCCCTCACTGCAAGACATTTATAAATCTAGAGTCCTACGAAGAACACACAACCTCATCAAGGACAGCACACATCCACAACACTCATTATTCACACTCCTACCGTCAGGCAGACGCTACAGGAGTTTGAAGTCCAGGACCACAAGGCTGGCAAACAGCTTTTACCCACAGGCCATCAGGCTTCTCAACGAAGCACTCGCACACGCCGCACGCAACACACGCACACACTCATAGCACTTTATTTATTTATTTATTTATTTATTTATTTATTTATTTGTATTATTTGCTTGTATTAATGTCTCTTCTGTTGTTGTTGCTTAATTTATTGGTATATATGTTTATGTTTCTATGTTCTTATTCTTTCTCGTGTTTCCTTTCTTTTCTTGGGAGTATGAACAGAATAAGATTTTCATTGCATGGTATAACTGCTGTTTTACCATGCACATGACAATAAAACTCTTGAGAATGACCAAAGGAAAAACAGCATGGCTGTCTTGGCTACGATCAGTCATGGTTGTTGTTGTACAACTGCGCACTGCTTCAGTGACGACTGTTAATCTATCCGAAACCTCTGGAGAGACCTGAAGGCACATCACTGACACGCAAGTAACATTAGATCAGGATGACAAATTAAATTAAAAATTAAACTGTAGCCTGCATAAAAGCTCCTTGTTTGTGTGTGATCATGTTCAATTATTTTACGAACAATGCTACCGAAATTGTAGTTATAATATTATTTACTGATGATCCAAATATATGCATCTGTTTACAGTTGTCCCTCGCTCCATCGCAGTTCAAACATCGAGGTAAAAAATTTATTTATTAAATGGATTAATTAATGAATGATCGCCGTTTCGTATTATTACTCCACAAAATGCATATTTAAGGAAATGTTACATATTCTTGGTCTACATTAAGCAATTTCAAGCCTAAAACTGTTCTAAATGAACTAAAATACAAATACAGTTTAAGGCAATACAAGACGTTTATGAACTGTACTGTACACTGGCCACTAGGTGTCGCTAGTAACACGCACCAGACTTGATCTCAGCTACAGGCTTTTAGTATTTTATCATTATTTATCTCACAACAGGCACAATAATAACATAATAACAATAGTCATCATCATCATCATTATCATCATCATAATGACACAGGCTACTAGTGTGGCTGTACTCCAGCTAAAACACGACTCTGAATCCCCGGCCTCATTTCCGGTCCACAAGTCCAGAAAACATTCATTGAAACACACTTATTTATGTCTTAAATAGCCTATTTTCTCTGACTATATGTACTACATTGGGTAATATGAGTGTATAGGTGACTATAGGGGCGCTATTTCATGTCTAAAGGGCTCTAATAATGGTAAAAAAAAAAATAATAATAATGGTATTAACAGTATTTGGAAAGTCATAGACAGGTTTTCTATGCTCTGACTACAAAACTATTCAGTTCATTGATATCGAGCCCTACTTTGCAGAAATTAACTTATTGCCAAGTAACTGCGATAAATGAGGGATTACTATATTACTAGTAAAGTGATCACAGAGTTACAGCTTGGACCTGTGACCTCCTTTTGCTTCGGTCAAATGCCCTCTAAAATCAATAGGGTCCTTCTGAAAAACATGGAGAAGTTAGCTGAAATTTTGTTGAGTCATAAAAGTGTAGAAAGGGCTGAGGCATTAACTGGACTAGCATAGTATACTCTGATATATGCAGTATACAAAAGTAGCCCAGAATATAACCCGGGGTATGAAACGGACTACGCAGTTAAGAATACAGTTGTTCCTCGCTTTAACTTTCACAGATTCAGTCTTTCACAGTTTTTCCCAAATAGATTTACTAAAAAAATCCAATCACGGTTCCTCGCTGTTTCGCGATTGACTATGGCCTATTATTAGTCAAAAATATGAAAATTGTGCATGTGTTGGGTCTAAATTAAGTGTGTTCAAGCATAAAAATTGCGAAATGAACTAAAACCCAAATATAAGCCATTCAGAAGACATACTGTACGCACGCATTCAAAGACAAAAGCCTGGGTCGGGTATGCGTATCGAACGTAGCATCATCATCATCATCATTGAAATAGTTGCAGTATTTTCACAGGTTACTGGTTCTGTGTTAAGACCTGTGTGTGAAATTGTAATTGTATGTACAAGTACATAAGTATTATTACTATAAAACGTGTAGTAAGTAAGCCTGGGACAATAATTCATTAATTAATCACACAATAAATGAAAATGAACCTGATCATTTTGCCAGCCTCAATATATTGCCATGTGCATGTGCGTCTGTTTTCCTCGTCTCCCACCTCCAAACAGGCGAGAAGAGGGTTCACTCGTCATATAGATTTTTATATTTTTTTATTCTGCTTCTCTTAAAAGTTATAAAAATCTCATCTCATTTTCGTAGACCCAATCTCGTGTATTGTCTCGCCCCGTGAAATCAGTGTCTTGTGACATCCCCGGTAGTAAGCGTATCCAAACCGTAGGCTAGGGGTATGTGTGAGAGAAACAAGCAAATAGCTCTCTGAAAACAAGCCTAACACAAGTCGCTTGTAATAAGCAGATATACCAACGTGTGTGTGTGTGTCTATATTATGTCTTATTTATGCCTTATATGTATTATTTTTCCTTATTATGTCTACTATATTGGATAGCATGAATGTAAAGGTGATTATAGGGTTGTTATTTCATGTCTAGCAGGCTCTAATAATGTAAAAAAAAACGTATTTAGAAGGTCGTAAACAGGTTTTCTACGTTTAGCTACATTAATATTCAATTTAATAAATAAGAAATTGTACTTAACGGTCACGAGGTAAACAAGGAATGGCTGTATAGTATATTATATAAATCCTGTGTTACTGTATAAACTGGGCTTATAAACACACAGACACACCCACACCCACACCCACACCCACACGTAACACGTCCAAAACACCTTAATGCTAACAAAAATGCAACCTATAGTTTTCCTGCCTACAACTCTGACGGGCTGTAACACTGCCAACATCGCTGGTGGACAGAAACTTGTTCTTCAAACATTTTCAACCTGTTTCCGCCTCCCATCGTGAGTTTTACTTTTTTTTTGTTATTTTGCTACTTTGCATTGCATTATGCCTTTTGGTGTGCCACCAGCCTCCATGTCCTTGCATTCTGGGGTAATACTACACAAGATTATAGCAAAACATAACATTTTCTCCAAAAATAAGTCACTGAACAGTCAGTTAATGACAGCACAAGAAGGTGAGACAAACAGAAACCCAGCTTACGGCGATAGGAGTAATGCATGCTGATTGAGTTCATGGGATTACGGAATACTTTAAAACTTGTATACAGCATGTTGTAAAAAGTGCAGAGAGAAAAGACAACATCAGGTCACCACAAGATTCAAATACATTGCAACTGAGACAATATTACCAAAATGTTATCAGTGATGCCCGACCTTTTATGCAGTATTACTGTTACTGTAATTTAAGTATTTGGTACCGTGTAAGAGTTACTTGTTTTCCCACAATCAGGGCCACCACATAGTGTTATTACTTTGTTGTCCACAATACAAGAGCACACACACACATTCCAGAAGCAACAGCTGTGGCGACATGAACACTCGATGAGCGAGAATGTCAAACACACACAAATGCCCACACAGTCGCTCCTCTCAAGGGGAAGGTTTAAGTGGATAAAGCTGGATGGAAATATGAACCAGCACTGAAAGGTCACAAGTTGACATTAGTGGTCACAGTTTGCACGTCGGATGGTTTGTGTCGCAGATCATATTTATAAATGGGTTTTAAATTATAGTCCATTTAAAAGAGCAGCGCAGGGGGGTGCATGAAAGGGATGCAATTTGCCTTTTACATGAAATTTCACTATTGTATTTAGATGTTCAAAACTCAACTACTGCTTGACTTTACCACTATACTTCCATCTGCTCAAGAAGGCCCTGACTCCATTCCTCCTCACCAGCTTCTCTGTCTTTCTACAAAACTCAACAGCAAGGACAATAGAGTCCCACTGCTTTATGAAATGTGATTCTCCAAGTCATACTTCAGTGTCTCAGAGGAGTTAATGGCTTCCACATGTGGTCACAAGAGAAGGAGCCGCGGTACAACAGATGGATTTGGGAAAATCCCCAGTAGGCTTGATTCATCTGATTCGCAGCGGGAGACACCAGTGTGTAGTTAGCCACATGGTTATGCATCAGCTGGACATGTGTGCTCACCAGTGGCCAGTGGGAGGGATGAAATATATGCAGCAGTGCACCCTGGAGTCTGGGATCCTCTTCTTTCTGTCAATGTTGATCTCTTCCTGCAGGTAGGTTTCATACTGGTCGTTGATGAACTTCATGATGGGCTGCCAGCTGAGGAAACCACAGAAATAATTTGCGAAATGCAACAGGACTCACTAAAGCACAGTCCTCCTCGATGGCCGAACCAAATCTGGATTGATGTTTTTTTTAAACTACTGCATGTTTATAAACTTCGCAAATAAATACCATTTACAACGAGGTCCCTTTATAAAGGCAACGACCTATATTTGGTAAAGCAAAATTGCAATAAAAAGTTTCTAAAGTTTAAAAAAAAACTTTATGATGGACCACAATCATTTATTAATGTGGTTTATAATTTCATATTTTATATCTAAGCATGTAATAGGGCCCTATTGAGGGTTAAGAACCTTATTAACTGAGACATCCGTTTTATTTTAACATGATTTTATTGCCTTTTTTTACAATACCAAATAAAATAAACATAATAAATAAATACATACATGTTTAAACATATAAATCAACACAAATAGCAACATAAAACATTCGGTGTTAATTTTGTAAAAAGGCACAGGTTAAGTAAAAAAAAAAAAAAAAGCCCTCTTGCAATGTTAACAAAAGTGTCTCCTCTAATTATTTATATATCTAGGGCATACTTGTCCTTCAGCTTTTCACTGCATACAGCCTTAGAGTATTTTGCCATTTTGTATGTTAAGTGAGATGCCATCATCTACCTGGTCTTCTCCAAATGATTTGTCAAGAAGATAATTGTGGACAGGCCACACAAAGAGTTGCATATTACACATTTATTTCGTTCAGTATTTTGCATGATGGAAATATCAACTGTGGTTTTGTGATTGCTGAGGTCCAACACTAAATACGGAACACCCCCACTCACCAGTTTTCATTGTTGATCTGATCCCCAAAGCCTGGAGTGTCGATAACTGTCAGTTTCATCCTCACACCTTTCTCCTCAATATCTGCATGGGGAAAAGCACCCTTCACTCAGTATTCATGATCAGTGACTGTGTAGTATTACATGTATTTGCTGCTGCTGCTGCTGCAAAAAAGGTGATGACCCACCATGACTGATGGACTTGATCTCCACGGTCTTCGGGATCCTGTCCTCAGCGCTAGGCTGAACTGACTTGCGGCTCACTTTCGATTTGAACAGCGTGTTCATAAGAGTAGACTTGCCCAAGCCACTTTGCCCTGCCCACGATAACCACACACATGAGTAACAGCGACTAAATGCACACTTTTAGACAGAAAAAGGACAAATTGGAAGAAAAAAGCTTCAATTATGCAATTGCTCTCTGCACGAGAGACAGAATTTGTTATTTGCACAACATCATTTGTACACTTGACACTGGGTGAGACATTTTGGATAATTCTATGCTTCCAAACTTGTGGGAACAGTTTAGGAATGACATTTATTTTTATTCTAGCATGTCTGCCCCATGAAGACACGCTTGGATGTCTTTGGTGTGGAAGAACTTGACATGTCAGGCCCTCTCTCGGGTCGATAACACTCTATATGTTGCATTTAAAGAAAGACTTGTTTTTAGTCAATTTAAGTGTGCTGAGTTCAAATCTGAAGATAGTTTTTTCTGCAAGCTACAGATTTTATGCAATCTTTGATTTTTATTAAAAAAGAAAAAAATCGAGCATTATTATAGGATATTGCAATGTCAGCCACAAATCAGTATAATTAACAAGGCAAAAGAAACAGAACAATAAAATGTGATTTTAGATTAAAGTACAACATTGTTAGAAGTGCCATATGTTTTTTCTGGAAGCGTTTCTCAGAAAACAGTCTTTATCGCAACGTGAGATAAGCGTCATTCAGAACGTTCTTCAGATAAGAGTCAATCACAGCTAATAACGCTTATCACTTTCTGTCCGTACAGTATTTTAGTCAGGCAGGAATTTGCGTTTGTAACTTTTGCATTTGTACACTTCATCTGGGTAATCTCGTTTAATACTCCAGCAGTAGTCGGCCATCATACTTTTGTCCCAGCAACCTTGGTAGCGTCCTTCCATGATCTTTAGGTCTTGGTGGAACCGCTCTCTTTGTTCGTCACTCACAGTCCCCAGGTTGTCAGGGAACTGGTCAAGGTGGCTGTTCAAAAAATGAAGCTTGATGCTCATGTTGCACCTGAGAGCACGAAAAGCGAGGAGCATTCTGTTCACAAGTTCATTGTAGTTCTCTGCCTTGTTGTTTCCAAGGAAGTTCTGAACGACTGCCACAAAGGATAACCATGCTGCCTTCTCCAAAGCGGTCATCTTGGCAACAAACTGATCATCACAAATGAGGGTTCGAATCTGTGGGCCATCAAACACACCTGCTTTGATCTTCTCGAACGACAACCCTGGTATAGCTGTGATGATGTGTTGGAAACATTTACCTTCGGTATCCAGTTCCTTGACAAATAGTTTCATAAAACCTAATTTGATGTGTAAAGGAGGAAAGATGATCCTATCTCGGTTAACAATTGGGTCATGTGTGATATTTGGCATGCCTGCTTCAAGGGTTTCACAAACAAGCCAGTCCTTCTGGACCCAGTGTTTGTCTTGTGCTCGACTGTCCCACATGCAGAGGTAACATGGAAACTTGGTGAAACCTTTCTGTTGACCAAGAAGGAAGTTTACCATTTTCAAGTCTACACAAACGATCCAGTTGTGCTCACGATACTTTAAGAAGTCCATGACCATTCTGATGTCATCATAGTCTTCCCACAGATGCACTGAATGACCGACAGGCACTGCCCCGTAAACATTGCCATTATGCAAAAGAACACACTTGAGACTGCGTTGAGAACTGTCTAAAAAGAGCCGCCATTCAGTTGGATCATAGTGAGGAACACCCAGTTCTTTGAGAAGACCTGGGATATCATGGCAGTAAACAAACTGTCTGTCTTCTGAAAAGAAGGTCACAAAAAGCTGGTCACGCTTTCTGTAATATGACACTTTAACAGTGTAATCAACAACATTTTTGCCTTGTATTCTTGATGCCAAAAGCTCAGCTGCTTTCTTTGAAAGACCTAAATCCCAAACTGAGTCATTCAGTTCGGTCTGGTGAAGAGGCTTGGGGACTGGGGGAGATTCAGTCTCTAAAGAACATTCCTCGGATTGTTCCCACTCAGTTTCTGGTAATTCATTGTCACAACTGTCTTCCTTGTTCGTATCATGTCCAATGTCTTTTTCGTCTAATGAAAGCAAACCTTTGAAAACTGGAACAGGAACTTCTTCAGAGTGCGGAGCAGGCCGAATAGCTGAGGGAATGTTCGGATATACGATCTTATGTCTGTTTTTCTTGCCCACACCCTCTGTGTTTACCATGCAGAAGTAGCAATCAGTTACATGGTTGGTGGGTTCTCGCCAAATCATTGGAACTCCAAAAGGCAGACCATTGCGTTTTCCTTTGGTCCAGCTTCGGAGAATTTCCTCACAATTGTGGCACACAACATGAGGAGCCCATTGCTTGTCTTGGTCACCAAGATGAAATTCAAAATAAGCCTTGTAGGCTCGCTTCACAAACAATTACGTCTCTGATGATGGAGTGTGTAGCAACCACAGATGTAACAGAAGGCATCAGGCATCAGGCATGTTTGATCGGGAAAAAGGAAGCATGATAAAAATATTAGAATCTATCTATGTATATAATCTCAAAATGCTTAGATTTGAGTTACGTAAGTTCATATTTAGACTATTTCATCTATCTCAAATTGCATGAAAACTAGAGCTTATGGAGAAAAAATAATTTCAGATTTGAAATCAGCGCCTAAAAATCCTTCAGAGTCAGTTAAAAAAAATCCAATGCAACAGAAAGTTAAAATAATAGTGTTCCCCAGTGTAATCAGCAACCTCTGATCTCATCCATGTCCATGAATGGCCAGGTGTCCCAATACTTGTGGTATTAGTGTGTGTATCTAAATGAACCATGAGAATGGAAAGACAGCTGCAGGGGCACATAAGCAACCTGTGAAAGGTCAGGAGGACAGATGTATTGGCTGGACCACACACATTTTTTTTTTTCAATCATTCATGTTGCATGTTGGCTGCCTTTTACACTGTGGACCTCTCCACACTTCACTAAAAGGTCAACTGTCTGCGTGGAATGCATAATAATATTATGCATGTTAATGTGGATATTATCCAAGCTCTCTGTGTTGCATTATTACCAACACCACTGTAGCAAAGCACTGCAATAGTCCAAATAGTACAGCAACAGTTCTTTCATACTGCATACTTCCATTGTGTGGTAGGACCATGGACAGTAAGAGTGTCATTTAACAACACGGTGATTTATCATCTCATTTGCTCTCAGGGTGTTAAAGCGTGTTGATACACGTCAGCCTCAACCTCAGCTTGTAAGTGGGCCTGAAACAAATGACTGAGTCACACAAAGTTTAGCTCCCACCATGCATTTAACGCTCATAATAATAGATGGAACCATATTCATGACATGATGCTGTCAGTACTTAAACTTTCACTGTATTTCTATAAGCAGTTGTCACGCAGTAGGAATGCTGAGGCGTCACCTTGCAGTTTTGCACATGTAAACACCCTGCAGGGGATGACATCAGGGCCTGATTGTATAATAGCAGGCATAATCTTTGCAGACAAGTCAAATTATCTATGCATGTTGTTCCACTATAGGTGTACTAACATGCATGCACCTTGTTAGTTTGTGTTTCACAGCTGCATCAGAGGGCAGCCCAGTGTAGATGTCTGCGAGATGTTTTCAAATGCAAATTAAGCGTAATTGCAGACACAGCCCTACATCGGGCTTCAACCCAAAATCTGAAGGCAAAAGGCTAGCAAGTTAGCCAAGAGACTGAAACTGGTGCATCCTGCAATGTATTTCTCCATCTGACCAACATATCCATGTCCATGCTGCTTGTTGAGTGCAGAATTATGCAACGCATGTTATTTATTTTGCCCTGAAGTTCATCCTTAAAAAAAAACTGCTTTGTTCCACATTTTTGGAACGTTGCAGCCAAACACACAAAAATATTCGTAATGGATCCCATCTGATTTTATTGAATTGAGTGCTGACTCAATAACTGTTGTAAACACATATGAAAAAATTACTGCTTTGGGTTTTATTGGAAACATCTGTGGCCGTTTCGAAGAGAACAAAAATGAAAGCAACCAACACGTAGCTGAAGGAAGGACAGTGTCAAAGGACGCAACATTTCAAATAAGCATGGATTTTGCATTGGTCATATATCCTTTTGGAGTCTGGAGGGCTCTTAAATTTGTTTTGAATGACTTTCATGACTTCCTGATTTGGCACTAAAGGGAATTCATGCAAATGCGAGGAAGATGACAGCAAAGGGAACCGTTAAGTTGCATGTGAATAGTAAAAATAAACAACATCAGTGGCTTATCATGGGTTATCAGCCACAAAAATGTTCTAAATATGGACCTTTAGCACCAGTCCGTTATTGAGCCCTTTTTAACCAGATGGACCCATTAATGAACAATAAAGACTTATTTATTTTCGTGGAGCAAGTTTTCATCATTTGCTAACCTGTTATATTGTATATAATTATGATATAATGATGTTATGTTGCAATCATAATAATAATCATAATATAGTTAATACAGTATCCTTCTGACTGTCAAGTAGGGTGAGCAATCATAAATTATAAACATGTTCAATATTCACAAATCAGTTCAAATGAACAGCCAAGGTATATAATAGAACATTTTATTGTGAAACAGAGGTTTAGCTGGTGTAATTTGTGTATTTTTATTTTTGCATAGGCTTGTAATGTTTTTGTGCAATACGTCCCTCGCCGCTTTGCATTTTGAATTGCACGGCCTCACTCTATCAAGGTTTTTCAAAATATATTAATAAATCATCACTGTTTCGTGGTTCAAAACGACCTATTATTAGTTTTTTTAAAATGCATATTTAAGCAAATGTTACATATTTTTGCCATTTTCAAGTATAAAAATGGCAAAAAAAACAAGACTTTATGATGATGTAGTATTCTACACTGGTCACTGGGTGTCAGTAATTTTCTATAATGTTCGGTGAGACACACAAGCACACAGAAAGAATGCTACTTCACAGAAATTCACTTATCACGGTCAGGTCTGGAATCAATTAACCACGATAACCGATGGATCGGTATACAGGACTTGTAGTGATGCACCAGTGTTGTCATTCATGTTAATTTATGACTTTGAATAACAGTGAGACATTGTAGCTGACAAACAGGCGGTTAAAGTGCCTGTCACATAGCTGAGATGATGTTTTTCTACAAAATTATCACCGCAATTACAAAATGCTTTTCTTCTTTAGACACTATGCCATTGAATGGTACACCAGACTTACCCACAACCATGATGTTGAGCTCAAAGCCTTGCTTCATGGCCTTTCTCCTCATCTGCTCCAGAATGGCATCGATGCCGACATAGCTGAAGTCTCCACCATGAGTCTTGTCTCCTTTTCCGTGCGGGTTGGGATGGTGGGGCTTGGCGTGTTCCGACATGTTGCTATGGCTCAGGCTGACCTCTGACCCTGAGGGAGAGATGAAGATTAGAAGATCTGAATTGATGAGGAAGTGCTTTTCATACCAAGCAACGCAGAGATGGTCTTTGGTCTGGAAAGAGTCGACTTTGGTTTTAGTGAAAGATAAACCACCAGATGCAAATAAGCCAAGCAAACACCACCTTATTAAATCACACCTAGCATTTTTGAATTGTCACTGCACACTGTGCTCCATCTGAGATTTATGAGGGCAGAACAGGCAGAAATTGTTTTGAGCAATTGCTGTCAACTGAAATGACGGCTTACCTCTATTGCGGAGCAGTAGCAAAAAGAGGAACAACAGTATGCAACCAGGCACTGTTGGGACAAGTAAAGTGAAAGAAACACAACCCTGCCAAGTGTGCTGGCATGTTCTTGCAGCAGTGGCACGCGCTACCCTGTGTGGGAGGAGCCAACACTTCCTGTGCAGTGACAGCAAGTGGTGTCTGCATCGTCAGACTGTAAAAAAAA
Source organism: Dunckerocampus dactyliophorus (assembly GCF_027744805.1). Taxonomy (NCBI): domain Eukaryota; kingdom Metazoa; phylum Chordata; class Actinopteri; order Syngnathiformes; family Syngnathidae; genus Dunckerocampus; species Dunckerocampus dactyliophorus. The sequence continues at coordinate 12,785,244 of NC_072824.1, forward strand.
AAAACACATGCATAGTATACCTGAAGTATACTCTGAATTTAGCATCCTGCACACATTTAAATGTTCCAGTTTCATATTTCCAATCAAATTCCGAACTGCTTAAAACCACCAAAGCCACAAACCTTTATTGCAAAACATGCACTCCTCAGCCGCAACACTAGGCACATCTGCACAATCTAATGAGACACAGTACAAGAGCTAAATAAAACACTCTGCCTTTACAAAGATAATACTGATAATGTCAGGGAGGTATGGATTTAACAATACATTACAGAAGAACATTTTGGCCCTGTTAGGAAGGATGTTACCTAACAACACAAACATGGTGACAGGTTTGCGACTACTCCTGGCACAAGTGGATGAGCTGGAACGCCACCCCACAGCAGTGTGTGACCAGCATGAGGAGGTGGTGCCAGGCTGTTTCGGTTGTATGTGCTAAGGCTTGTATGGTATCTTTGATAAAAGGGTACATTTGTCACTGTAGCTGACAATTTGTGCCTTGTTATTAGGGGTGTACTGACATCAAATATCAGTCTGATATCACCAAAAAAGAAGAGTAGCGTATTATTGGAAAATCTCAGATATAAGCATTCCGATCCAAGCAGTCTGCGTTTGATACTCTGCTCTAGCACCTCTATCCGGCAGCGCCCTGATCAAGCCCACATGATCACAACAGTAATGTGCGCTAAGGTGCTAACAAAGTTAGCAAGGAGCAGGAGCGATGTTAAAGTCTGAAAAAGACGTCACAGCCACGTGCAAAACACGCCATGCACAAGTACTCCGCGGTGGCACAAAACCAGTGAAGTTCAACATGACCAACCCCGACAGCATGAGCAACCGTCCAAAAAAAATAACCAACGCTGTCGGGAAAATCTGCAAAGCGTGAAAAGTTTGTTTTTCTGACAGTCGTTTTCTGTTTGGTGAGTAATATCGCGTGATCACACTTTTTCTAACATTGTGCACCACAAAATATGTAATAAAAGTAACTATGATTTGTGCTGAGATGGGAGGATTTCCAAGGCTGCAATACCAGTTATTGGGAGTGAAAAAGTAGTATCGGCACACCCCTACTTTTTATAGTTAAATAAGATTTCAATCATCCAATCCACCAAAAAATACCACACAAGCATCAATTGCAATAGCGAAATAAGATGTTTGGCCTAGACTAGACTAGAGATTTGGCACACATTGAGAATAATTTAAAGGGAAAATAAACAGGCTTTCCAACAGTATAAAATGCACTGTTCCAAGTACAAGTCTACCAAACAAATTTCGGAATGTTTTGTTTTATGTTCATTGGAAGCACTTCTCAGCATGATTCAATGTAATTGTACACCATGAACAACTACAACCACAATAATAAACACATTGTTACTTCAATACCAGCATTTGCCACATTGTTGATAGAAACAACCTTGACGTGAAGAGCCCTGTATAGAAACCTTACAGCATAGTATCACATAGTATTTTCATTGAGGCCCAAAAATGTCCAGCTACACCCCTGTGTGCAGGCTTTGACAGCGGAAGGCTGTTCTCATTTTCCCTTCACTCAATCCCCTTTTGCCTGTCCACAGATTAAGACAAAAGACCCGTAGTTTTGGAGCGGACCCGAGGGTGCACCACACCTACTGCAGCCTCTGTGGTATCTTTTCATCCTTCAGCTCTCACACCATTTGACCACATGAATGTACTCACAACGAGGTTAAATGCAAGATATTTTTATGAAAAAGTCTGCCTTTAAAAACAAATAATGCTCAGTTTTGACTTACGATATATTTGGTTATGGAGATTTTTGCATGATTTACTGACCCACAAAGTTTGGGGTTAATTGTTGAAGTACTTTTTGTGTAATCCTGCTCAATGAAATGAACTTATAAAAACATGTGACATATGAATACAAGTGTATTGCACACTGATGAGTTCATTGTAAACAACAGTGTAACACACATGAGCTTCACACAACAGCTGAGTAGTGCAACCAACTTTTTAAAGCGTATGCCGAGGTAGCTAAAGCTGCTGGATGCTGACCACTCGTGGTACTTCGCTTGCAGCAACTGCCATCTTGTGGAGTTATTAAAAACTACCAGGAGCCAATGCAAATGTTTTTTTATCCCGCGCTAATTGCAGAGACCAGCAGTTATTTGCATTGTTAGACCACGCACCCAGCGTTAATAGGGGACTGCGGTCAAACTGAACAGGGGCGTCAATTGAAGCATTTACAGCATGCCAGTACAATCCGTGGCGATGTCACGTCGTAAACAAACACTCACACGTGCACACAAAGTTTTTTGAATGTCTGTAGTTGACACGTACTGTATGTGGGTTGGATTTCACATATTTCATCGTAAATGTGCGCTTCGGTCGTTCATTGTGGTTTGCATGCCTACACAGAACACTTTTCACCGTTTTCAGCCTTTAGATAGAAAGCACAATAATGTCGTTTTCAAACTCTTCTACTTTAAGATGCTTTTTACTTCTTAGTCAAGCTCCAAACCATCATTGTCACCTGAACATCAAAAAACGGTTGCGTTTATACTGAGACTTTTAAGTCTGAGGAAAAGGCAATCCTGACAGTCAGGAATCCAGATTAATCCATGCTGCAACATGACCCCTTTGGGTAGTGCATGACGGTGGGCTGGACTGATTTATACCCACGACCCTGTCCTCAAGGAACCCGGCTTAGAAATGGAGACGGTTGGACATGGCGGGATGAGGTCCCTTTATCTTGAGTGGTTGTGATGTGAGGATAAGCGGTATAGAAAATGAATGGATGGGTTGTGATGTGGTCGCCAAGGCTGTGTTGTCACACAGAATCATTTAGCTGACCCCTTCACTGGACTGATCACATGGGGCCCAGTGTCGTCAGTGGGCGAGACAGAATGCAAATGAGCTCTACTGACATGCTTCAGGTCTGCAGCCAAGAGGCCTCCTGGGCACTGTGACCATGGTAGCCAAACCATCTGCAGTCATACGCTGCTTCTAAGAATAGAGCAACACTCTGGCAGAGACAAGTGCACAACAACAACATTCAAATTCAAAACGGACACATGCACACTGACCAGCACCCTGCTGCTTTTGTGCCCTCATTTTGCTTGTTAAAACTTTTTCTTCTCAATGAGATGGCCATTTGTATCACCCTCCACTGCCTAAGACATGATTATTTATTCCTGCATGGAGGCAAGTGACAAGGCTGCCGGGCCTCCCCTGAGTCATATCTTAATTAGAGCGTTCTAATGTGCTACAGCGACGGCGTTAATGACCTTTGCCATGGACGCAACGCTTCTGAATGAGTAAACTTGGGACAAATGAGCAGAGACAGCATGACTCATATCACGACATATGCATGCACAACATGCAAATGATGCATCGTGTATGAGCACAAAGGACGGGGACTACTTTGCGGATTAAAAGGCTACACTGTACCTTCAAGTTGGACACTAAAAATGTCATCACCCCGGCCATACAATTTGAAGAACAACTAAAAGACCACATGAGACTTCAGCAAATCTTGCAAGACTTCATCTCAATATACACACTCTTTGCTGTCAAAAAGTGTGATGAAGACCACAGAACAGATATCATCAGCCAAAGAAATGCAGCTCTCCTGGCTGCTTGACACACTATGGCTAAAGCGGTAAGTCAACAATAAAGAAGAACAGGATGTACCTTGCAAAGTCAGCTGTTTTCTGTCTTCATGTGAAGAGACTCACCTCCCGGGAACGCAGTAATCCCCCCTCTGTACATTGGGATGCACACCGAAACTCAGTACCATAATAAAACAGTACCATAAAACTAATCTGTGTCTCATTTCGGTGCTAATTGATAGGTACTATAAATTTAGTGGCACTGAAATGAGGCAAAAATGATGTACAGTATAGTTACTGCCAAGTCAATTACACTTGATGTTAGCTTTTCACCTGCAGAAACGACGGTGAGCATCTAACTAAAATGCGCAAGCCGAAACGCTCTGTAAAGGCTCTCTCTTCTCTTTAGCCTAGCATGTAAGCTAACAAAAAATAGTCACAGATGAAATTACTATACTAAAAAGATGAGTAAAGTAAAGCAAAAGGATAATTATACGCAAATACAAATTGACGGCGCAGACATTGACAGGGTGAATGAAAATACATTTCTCGGGGTCATAAAAGATATTATGAGCTGGAGATCTCACATTAAAAATACACAACATAAAGTTACAAGAAATACCTCAATACTGAATACAAAATTTGTTCTGGACCAAAAATCCCTCCATACTTCCTATTGCTCTCTGGTATTACCATATCTACTGTAACTTATTGTGTGGAGATATGGGGAAATAGCTGTAAAAGTACACTTCACTCGCTAACTGTGCTACAAAAAAAATCTGTTAGGATAATCCATAATTCCGTTTATAGCGAACATACAAACCCTTTATTCCTAAAATCTGGTCAACTTTCAAACGGCTAAAATTGTACATAAAGAAAACAATAACCTGCTACCCAAAAAACACTCAACGAGAGAGGAAAAATTGAAACTTAAAACATGTATATGCGAGAACAACGCTAAAAACCTCTAGCATATCAGTATGTGGAATCAAGTTATGGAACGGATTGAGTCAAGAGCTCAAACAATGCACTAAAATGACCCATTTCAAGAAACAGCACAAGCAGTTGATGTTTACAAAGTACAAGGAAGACGGCTCCTCATTGTCTGTATTCACTCATCATCCTACTATGTTTCTGTCAACCACTAACCCTTTCATCAGTTCTCCATCCATCCATCCATCCATTTCCGCTTCTTCCTCATTAGGGTCGCGGGGGCATGCTGGAGCCTATCCCAGCTGACTTCGGGCGACAGGCAGGGTACACCCTGGACTGGTCGCCAGCCAATCGCAGGGCACATATAGACAAACATTCACATTCATACCTATGGGCAATTTAGAGTCGTCAATTTGGATTGCGTTGTTATCACAGAAGTAGTCAACGATCACAATTTAAAAGGTTTTCAAATTGTATAAAAAAAATAGGAGCAATATATTCGGTTACAGCGCTGGAATGAAGGTACACAGAGTCTATATAGACGTTGCCGCACCGCTATATAGTGAAAGTTAAGCTTATGTATCTGTAAAGTAACAGTTGAGCTTGTAGGGTGTGAGACTGGATCAAACTGGTTCTAACTATGCTGATAGAGTGTGTTTGCTATCTTCGCTTCTCAGTACTTTTCCATGGGTTTTCTGTGACTGTTGTGCAACTCTAGTTGTGCTATGTGAGTAGAGGAGGTCATGAAATCATTCAAATGGGAAGCTACTAGACAGAATCTAAAAGTATAATAGCTCCAAGGTTTGGTTGTACTTCACCTCAAAAGATACAGACTCAGCCACCAAGTACGGTAACTTTATTTTGTCTCAATTAATACACGACATTGGCATGTTGTACTAGCAAACACCATTATAGCATTAGTGTATCAATGACCAATTTATGCTTGAATTGTGCAGAATGTATGCACTTGAAAGTCCTGTGAAATCTTACTGTTTTTTGTATTGCTGCTGAGTTTGCTTGCATGTACATAGCTGTAAATAGTGTATATAACTTCTTGATTTGTAATACCGGTACCTTGATTTGCACTTTCTATGCTATTGTGTGCTTTTGTACTCTGCTTTTGCTGCTTTAAACCTGGAATTTCTCCTTGTGGGATGAATAAATGCATATCTTTTATTATAAAAGGCATATATTTTCTGTGATAATTATTAGAATTTATTGTGAATTTTATTTCATGTTCTCAGTTCAACTTGCCTGTCACAAAATTCCATAAAAATAGAAAAGCATTGTTTTTGGACAAATTTTGTATTTTTTCCTTTTTTGACACTGTGTGGTGTTTTTACAGTTCATTTTTACATTAAAATATACAACAAGCCTCACTTTCCCTTGGTCGTGCATCATGAAAGGATGCGTCATTAGAAAGCTGTTAACTTATTTTACCACTAAAAGTATAGGCGATAAATCAGACGCATCCACATGTGACCCTGCCAGTGAGAAAACACAATAAAATGTTTGACCTGCTGATGACATTCCTTCATTTAACTCCCTGAATGCAAACAGCGTCAACTGAAACCATATGTCCACACTATAAAATACAATGACATCATATCAGATGATTTTTTGTCTTCACCTTGTTACATTAAAGAGGATTTTAAAAAATCGAAAGCTTTACTGATGACTGGAGATGAGTTCAAGGGTTTTTTTTTTCCTGATGCATTTTTTCCAAAGGTCTTTGATGATGCTTGAGTAGACTTCAAAGACCCCCAAGTTCTCTAATCTCCAAACGGGATGAGACTTTGGTCAGGTGTTGGCAAATAGTATATCCATATATGGGTCACAGTCTATCACAGAAGTTTATGCATAGTGCACATACATTTTACTCTTCATCTTCAGCCCACGCACTGGTAAAGTATAATAAATATCATTCAGGAAAAAAAGGCAGCAAAGAAAAATGGGCAAAAATATTCTTTAACCCTGCTGGTGTAACTGTTTGAAGGTTGTATTGTGGTTGATGACTGGTACTGAATATCAGGGAGAGAGGATTTAAATAACTGATCTTAATCACTATTTATCATAACCTGTTCTGCATGGAAATTAGTGTGAATATGATGCCAAGAAAACATTCGGTAATGTTGAACAATGGACTTATCAAAGCCATGTTTGTTGATTACTTTTGACTGGAACATTCCAGGTAGCAGATTTCTTATTTTCCTCGATGTCTGGTATGCAGAATTACACAAATCTTTTCACTTTTGTGAGATGCTTTTCCCCCTTCTCCGTCATTTGGGTGATGATGGAACAGCTCCCCCAGCTCCCAAATCAAAAACGGTAGAGTGCCATTGTCCTACATGATGAACCGGGAAAAGAACGCAAATCACTTTGGAGTTCTCCACTCCAGTGAGTACCATTCTTAAATACAGGAACTTAATAATTAATTACCATGTTGTCAATACACTAAATCCCCAACTAACAAACACAATTGGTTCCAGACGACCTTTCTTAAGTCAAATTGTTGTTAAGTAGAGGAAAAGGTAATATTACCAATGATATAGGTACTACATGTACGTGTATACATATACAGTATATGTGTATGTATGTAAATATGAGTTTGGATGTAGTAGTAATATTAAACGAGGATAATTAATGAAAAAAACAATAATAAAAATGATATAATAATACGTAATGATAAATGTTATTTACCTTTGAAGAGGAGTGGTCGAGCATACGTCGTTGGTAGTGGTGGTGATATTGGAAAAAAAGAACAAATCGTCGTGGTCGTTAGACTCTTCTAAAAGAGGTATTGTTCTGTGGGTGGTGTAGAATTAAGCAGGCCTATTAACTCTTCATAAACTTTAATCACACGCTCTGTCCAATGTCCAAAGCAATGCAGCTTCCGCTGCCCCCCCCCCCCCCCCCCCCCCTCCCTCTTGTTCTCCCGCTGTTGGTCCCATTAGCAGTGTCACAGTGCCCTCTGCTGGTCAAGCATGTAGCAGTATAAATATGGACTTATCAGGCAAAACACATAAAAAAATAGACTAGTCGGCTTGTGTTCGTATCTCCAAGTGTTCGCACGTCGGATGTTCGTTAGTAGGGGACTTAGTGTAGTATGTTTATAAATACAACTGTAAATCCCCAACTTCGTTAGATGAATTGCAACTACAGCATTCACAGCAACAAAGGTGGGCTATGCTGATGACAAAAAATAAAAATCTCTCATTATTAGGTTTCTTATCGACGTAAATACTTTACATACATACATACTTTTTTCCAGCTTCTTACTGCATTGACCTGCTCTTCTCCTCAAATGGTTCCTGACAGGTCTTGAACAGTGTTTGCCCTTATAAACCTCACTGGCTCTCTTGAGAGGAAACTCCTCGATTTCTGTCCCATTTCACCTTGGCTGCATTTTCCCCTTTTCCTGTCAGCGTAGATGTCCTGTATTTGTCTTGGTTTGACATTACATATTTCCTTTTTTCTGTCTTTCTTATCCAACATTGGCCCATTGGTTGTGCGATAAAAAAAGGGAAGAACATTCCACTTACTGCAAGGCCAAAGATGAAGGCAATATTGTGTCGCAATGATTTTGCAGGATTGCCTAGAAAACATGCTCAAGTTGCTAGAAAATAGTCAACATAGTGTTTGAAAATGGAAGATATTTACAATGACTTTTTTTTTTTAAAGCAGAAACAGTTTTTCCACTAACACATGTATTTGCTTATGAGCACAGGATTAAAATATGCACAATTTAGTATTCTCTAAAATGTTATGGGGTTATTTAATGAATGCTGTCGGGCAAGACTGTGTTTTTTTTATTGCAAGTCAAAATGAAGCAGGTGTGCAAGCAGATGAAAACATTTAAATGCCTATTTTAAATGGCTGTTTTACACAAGTAAACATTTGCTGTTTGTTAACTTGGATAAAAAGGATGTAGGCATGTAAATAAGCCACACAAGTAACGAAGCAGACGATACCACACCTTTGTCAGACAGCCATGAGAGCTTTACTCTGCATATTTTTTTTAAATGAACACAGTTCAAGATTTTGTATAATTTATGCTGAAGTCACCTTGGCCAAAGATTTTAACTAAGGGAACATGAGAACATGATAGACTGCCTGGCAAAGGGACCTAACTGCTGACACTGAGGCACTTGGCGTTCTTGCTGTTGCAGAACATCCAAACAACTTCACATGTTTTCCAGTCAGTCAATTTTTGTATAAAAAGGGACCGAATGACTTTGGGCCAAGCACAATTGAGAAGGATCAATTTTAAAATCTGAGTGTTTGGTTTGCATGTTTTGAACCGAATGTCTGGTAAAATGTTTTAAAAAGGACTGCTATGTTTTTCCTGCATTGCTATGTAACATTGTAGCTTTCACACAGGGATGCTACAAATTAGCAACAGCACATCCTCATTTGCCTTTTATAGAGAACCCAGTGAAGTGGGATTTTGCAGCAACTGTGTGCATGTTCACACAGCAGCAAGGCATCCCACAATTAGGTCATTAGCATGACGACGTCAATGCCAACAGCCAATGTGTAAAATACCCGTCGGATAGCAACAATTGCTTTCAACACAACGAGGCCGCAGACGTGAGTCTCTGCATTGCAGAATGCCCTTACACACAAACAGTGTCCAACCACGTTACTACCTCCGGTCGGCTTTGTTCCCCCCGTTCCCACCCAAAAAGGCGTAAATAAGTCTGCTTTTACAGACAAGGTAAAAGGGGCCAGTGACAGAACTGAGAGTGTAGATGGAGGTTGTCTTGGACATCCACCCTTTGAAAACTCACGAGCACGCAAATTCTAAATCCTGACGTATTTCTTCTTCATAACAAGACCCTGCCATGTGAAGGAGGGAGGCTCTTATTCGATGACGGCCACAGCTGCCACACACACACACACACACACACACACACACACACACACACACACACACACCGGCGCTTCAAACAAGCTCTGAAGAATGCTCCTTCCTGGCCTATGTCATCTTTCAGCCTGACACTGGCCCACTGAGAGTACAACCTCTGGGGGGTTAACGTGGAGCAAAGCAGATGGTGTGATTCTCTTGTTGAAACACTGCTTTCTTCACTGAGCAACAGCAGATAATGACTTGTCCTAGCTATGGGGAACTGTTGATGGAAGTGACCAATCTGCGCAGGAAAGGGGACCACAACAAGATGGGACAAAAGAATACAGTAATAGTTAACAAATACTGTATATAACAAACATATTTATGGCCCCCTCCTTAACATCAAGGTTTGGTGTTAGTGTGGCCCATGCACCCTGGTTGTTTTATATTATTATATAGAGCGGCTCTTTGATTGGGCAAGCAACAGCCAACACTAAACTCACAGTGAGCTGTCACATAGCGTGTCACGAGACTGAACGCTAACGACAATCACGGCGCAAACACAACAATGACAGCACAAGGGCAACTACTATTACTATGAGGAGGTAATAGCAGCTATGTTAATAACTTTTTTAAAAAGCAAGTGCCGCAAGGCATGCTGGAAAGCAACGCTACAATATATTATATTTTTATTTTTATGTTTTTTTTGTTGTTTTGGAATACTTCAAACCCTTTTTGTGGAAATACTTGATGTGGCCCAGCATCACCCAGACTCTACTGTACCTCCAGCGGCTATGGGAAGCTGAGCTACATCCACCATGGCAACTTTAATTCTACTCCATATGCTAACAGACATGTATGCAAACAGGTTTTGGAAAACTTTGAATTTAAAAACTTGCCCTTTGAGATCTGTTTTCAGCTTCCAACACTGTTGCACTGTCAATAAATGGTCAAAAACAACATTTTTAACAAATTTTAGGTGAACCTAAACTGCACTGTGTAAACATCGCCTGAGAAATCAAAGTAGCAAAAGCCAACACAGTAGTGAAGTGAGAGTGGAAGTGCACCACCTCATGATCTAAGAAGCTTTCTAACAACAGCCTTCATATGCGAGACACATGGAGAGGGAAGTCACAGGGTACAGCCAGAAGGGGAACTATTAAAACGACAAATAGCCTGGCAGTAAATCACACAAACATTGACTATATAAAGTAGGAAATAGGCCGTCAGGCTTGGAGACACTATCTGACACTGGATCATCATAATGGAACGCCTGCAAGACCTGGCTTCACATGATGGATTTGAATTCAAATGAACTTTATGTGCAATAAGCTGTTTTTGCAGCATCTGGAAGCAACATTTTGAAATACTGCATGACATTTACTGGGGAACCTCTACAGTCGAATAACCCAGAGGTCCTACAATTTGGAATATGTCCAAGATATGTGCCTCACGAGGGTGTGAAGAGAGGAATAATGTGTACAGTGGCTGTTACGTGACGTAAGCAGACTCGCATTCAAATCTATAAAACTCCATTGTTACCATACCCATTGTAGATGTGTAGATTTATTTATGTGAGAAATACAGGGACGGTACATATTAAACAACATTTTTACGTATATATGCAAGATAATAGCCAGTGGCTGATTTGCATCTTAAGTCACTGGGGGTAGGTTGATGTTAAGTACAGTAACAATAACATTTGACATACAAGAAGAAAACAAGAAGAAAAAAAAGAAAAACAGTAATCAGACAAATAAACAACAGACGTAACACTGTGTGCACTTGACAGAACCATGCTTGCGTGCTAAATTGCTGGGTGTCACTTGTTCTCAGAGTTAAGGTTAAGGTAAACTAATATATTTTAGCACTGAAGGTGATTAACGTCTTTTTATGTTTGTATAGCGGTTTACGTTGATTAAAATCCCCGTCGAGTTGCAATCATTATAAAGACGACAATTCCATAATTCTTTCAAAAATTGGGCAAACAGGAGTTTGACCAAAGAAATTCCATCTTTGTCTCACTATCTGTGGCCGTCCAGATAATCAAACCTGGGGCGATTTTGTCACCGCTGCATTTTTAGCCACGTGGTCCTGGCTGCCCCAAGCATACAAAACACAAGACAGGAGTGTCTATTGATGCCCTGATGACCTTTCACCCCTGAGCTATCACTTATAACTATCTCCAAAACTGCAGACTTAATTGATGTTCGTTGCTCACATTGATCTCTGTGAATTCTTTATGGCTCCCAGGATAATGAATGTGGGGGGCACAAGGTTTAGTGACTGGAAAACTGCCTACAGGCTTCCGGACAGGACTCCAACTTCTTCTCTCAAAGTATCCGGCCAAGGCGGTTAACGCTAAATGAAAATTCATCTTGAATTACTCGTTTCCACCTTTGCCAAATAACCTACAACTGCAATCCAAGCGAGAGCAGGAACAAATGAAGAACAGATTGTTTCTATCTTGACATGAGGGTTAATCGCTTGCATCAACTCTCTGAAGATCATCTAAAAGTTTGGTTTAATTCATAAAATAACAGTTTTCAAATATAGAGACCACATTATTAAAACAAACAGACCAATGCACTGCTTTTAAAGTAAACAGCGTAAACATCCAAAGCTGCAGCAATGGTGCGGCCACCACCTCTGAACTGGGTGTGACAGGTCTCCCTATCACCCAAGCCTCTTTTCAACAGCAAGGTGCTGTACTCTCTATTACCTTTGCACATTCTTCACTCTCTGAACAGGACAAGGCCATGTGAGACTCTCCACACATGGATGCAATTATGCTGAAGGACTATGGAGACGCACTGGGATGTGGGGCAGCCTGCTTGTTTACGGTAAAACATGTTAAAACCTCTCCTCTTTGCAGATATTTTAGCCTCCAGTGCCAAAACATTCTAATGACACAAAACTGTCCGGGATAACAGGAACAAAAGGTTAATTATATACAGCAGTGCCCATTGAGGAATCAAGGTTGAAACATTCTTCTTCGAGATTTTGTTCTCCCTCTCTCTATTAATAACATCTTGAATGACACTCGATAGAGCAAAGACCTCTGCCAAGGCTGTACACCTTCATATGCTGTGCTAACAAATCAAACTGCAGAATGAGGAGGGAATTTCTATTCAAGAGGAGACTGAGGGTAGCAAGTGTTTATTGCAGAGGTGGGAGAAAGTCAATGTTTTGCAAGTCTCAAGCATGTCTCAAGTCTTTAATCCCGAGCTAAGTCTGAAGTAAATACATGCAAGTCCAAGTCAAGTCGCAAGAGACAACAAGCCAGGCCTTGCTGGAAATGACATAATGGTCATATTTGTTGAGTACTTTGAATGGGAGCACATTTTACTCAACACGCTCACTGAAAATCTCAAGTATTTTCAAGTCACTGAGTCATTGATGTCAAATTCCAAGTCACGTTGCAAGTCTTTGATGACACTCGACTTGATTCCACACCTCTGGTTTATTGTTGTCAATTCTAGCTGTGACTGTTACAATGGCACCCCGGCTGACCACGTAGTGCTTGCTTTTGTGAAGGGAAAGACGTCGAGTTGGTACCGTTCAAAGACAGTGGTCACTGGTTATGTTAACACAGTGGATGGAACCTCAGTGTTTATCACAAATCTCTTCCAAAAGGTCAGACAAAAAACAAATGAATTCTTGATTGAATTACACAGCTAATCTAATTAGCACAATCAAAACAGTGGCTTTAATTGAGATGAGACTGCTGTTATACTGTAATAATATGCAGAAGTCTTTAAGACTGCAGGCACAGGAAGTCATTTGAAATGTTCAGTCTCTACAGTCAAGTGTGGGAGCAAAACTATTCCTGAAAAATGCTTGTGTGGCTTGTTCGTGCAAAGTAAGCACATGTCTGCTCAGATTTCTTCAAGCAAAAACAAGAAAAAGAATTTTGGACCAGATCTACGACATATACTTTCTTAAAAATAGAAGAGTATTGTCCATTTTTAATACATGAGTTACTGTAAGTGTGGACATGTTAAACACAGCAAGTGAACAAATTTTCATTGCTCAGACACGCAGAAGGGGATAAAAAAAAAACAACGCTTCTTGTTTGTGCCAGTGTAAACATATTTGCTTTCCTTACTGTCATTTTCTTGAGCACGTTGAACACAAACTATGTCTATGGTGCAACACTAAAGGAGATAACGGGGAACTAATTTGGTTTCCCATCAGGAGCAAGTGGGAGGACTTCTGCTGTCCTACCATCACAGTTGATCTGTCCAGTCAACTCTTACTGAACTTTGCAACAAATTTAAAGAGCAAATGCAAGACAGCCTGTCAAATTTGGCTGCATCTCCTAGAGCAGGGCCATCTAAAATGTGGCTCACGGGCAGTACAATTAAAAAAGAAAACTTTCAAAAGGGGAAAAGGGAGTGTAGTAACAAGAATAAAAATGTCACGACTGATAACACTAATAATAATACGCTTTGTCACATAACACAAAGCTGACAAGCAATTTTTAGTTTTCCTTACATATCTACATGGGCTGGTTTTAGCCTGTTTACAAAATTCAAAACATCACTTGCGTTCTTTGATTTTTGTGGAAGACGTGGAAAAAGTTGTGACACCCCTGTCCTAGAGGCTAATTCACTACAGTGGAGCAACTTTGGCTTAAAATGTACTCAGATTTAAAATGTAGGGATGTTAGATTGTCCCTGCTTGTGAAGCACATTGATTATCCATGCATGTGCTGCAGATGAAGACACAATGGGAAAGGGAAGGGGGGTGGGCACATGGGGTGGAGAGTGTGTTAGGGGAGGGGGAGTGCTGGTGGTGACCCCATCCAAAAAACTCACGCACACACAATGGGAATGGATAGCGAGGCAAACATGACTTTTTACTCAACTCCTGCCAAACACAAGCTCACACTCCTCCAGAACTTCACCACAGCAGCCACCTGACAAGCCCACTGTAACACCTCAAAGCACCAATCAGTTATACTTCTTTCATTCTCTTTCAACTTGAAAGAAATTCCTCCCAGCTTGGACTTTTGAAGACAAAAAAAGCACAAACGTGTACGGCTTCAACTCACCCAACCCTTCCCTGCTCTTCTTCTTCTTCTCTTCCCTCTCCTGCTCTTCCTCTTACACTCTCCTTGCACAAGCTCCTCAATCACAAGCTCCAGCTGGTGAGATGGGACTGACTGTGGCTGCCCTTGGTCCCGCCCCCCACACGGTCATGTGACAGCCATCCCAAGTGGCCAGGAAAGGTCTATACTCTGGAGCCACACCCCTCATTCAAAGAAAATGAATGGGGAACATTGTGGATGTGGATTACAAGCCATGTGTGTTTGAGTGTGTGCGAACTTTACATTAATCACAAGGAAGGACAGCAAGAGTGTGTGCTTGTTTGTAACAACAAAAGTTAACATCTTTGTGTGTGTCCATCTGCTCACTCCCTCAAACCTCCCTGTGTGTGTGTGTGGGTGTTCTTGTCATTATGTCTGTCTTGACCACATTAGACCCTGTGTGTGTGTGCATGTGTGTGTAAAAACGAAACAAAAAATATGACAAACATGCACCGACTTGAAAGACTGAAGCATTCTCAAAGTCAAAAACAGCAGCAGGAAAACATAAAGTGGTAGTTATCTGCAAATCTCACTTACTCAGGTCTACTTCCTGTGTGGTTCTCACCCTAAATGCTGACATTTGTAAGTGACACTCTATTTACTACTGATGTAGTACATATTCTGATAGGAACATGACTTTGATGTTGGATTGTAACATAGGCTAAACAAATGCATTTGAGATGATGAGTGCTTTTCATAACACGGCACAAATGTGTCCTTCCTGCCAGTGTTGCATTAAATCTTGTTCACACATGGCTGCTTCCTTGTGACTGTGTGTGACTATGTGTAAAATATATCATGTGTGTGCGACACAAAAAGTGAGAGCAGAAAAACTCACCCATAAATATTATTATTACACCTTTAGTTTCAGTCTAACAGCTTGTCATAGAAGACCTTTTTGACACACACACTCACATACCACAATCAGAGTTGTGCAACACGTATATACGACTGATGGAAACATATTGGGAGATACACAAGAGATGCATTGTTCTCACACAAGCTTAACTCTCACCTCTACACAAACTTTCTTCACTTTCTCTTTCTTGAGGGGCACGGCAAGTGTCTTGCTCTGTGTAAGCAACAGCCTTTACAGGCCACAAGAAAAGGCAAGCTTGGACAATCTAAATGGTATCTAATACAGCTTTGGCTTTTACAATGTTATAATAATGGTCATTTTTGATAACACTTGAGAACAACCTCTCACTGTGATACAGCTAACTCTAATCACAAATATCAACACTGTTCAATTCTGTCAAAATTGAGAATTATTATGTTTGTCAGATGTTGTTAATACAGCTTTTGTATTGCATCTCATTAGATTGTGTAGGTGTACGGTTGTGGCCTGTGAGTGCATTTTATCGATGCTATCAATCATTGCTGTGTGCTATATTCAATTTAGATCAGGGGTGCTCAACTGCTCTCAATCTGGGACCCACATCTTCCCATGGTTTTGTAATTAGTGACTGATTTTTATGAAGTCAAAACAGGCGATAAGTTTTGTTTTCTAAATAATAGCCTATTTCCTTATTTAGCAATACACATAATATGTGCAAAGTGCATTTTAGAGCACATTTTTACGAGGAAATGAGTAACAGGTTAACTAGATACATACAAATACATCTACTGTAAATACATTTAAATATGAAAATCGCATTACATACGTATTCTGATATTTAACCAAGAATTAGTATATATATCGTATATAGTATATATCAAGGACAAAGATACAAATCTAACAAAATGTTTTTTTAATTTCAACATAAAAACTAAATAACTATATTAAATAATTAAAGTAATGTTTTGACCGCAGCCCATCCACTTTTGGGCCCCGACCCACCAGTTGAAAATCACTGGTTTTGATTATTCACTTAAGTTGTTTGTAACAGTGTTTCCTGACCTTTACTGAGTCAAGGCACATATACTGTATTTTACATGATAAAAATATCATGGCCAACCACTAAAGCTTGCCACGACTTATTCTGTGGTATGAATGACAACAGGTGGATACACAGAGTAATTACTTTAAGTACTTTCTGCCATTCATTTGTTCTGTATGGCACTATGCACTACTGGCATAGATAGGTGAACAAAGACACATTATATAATAAATAATCATTTTCTGACCCCGGCAAACCTGATGACCTCTCATGGCACACTAATGTGTCGCAACATAGTGGTTGGGAACCACTGGTTAATAATAGAGTATGAGTCAACTAACTAGGACACTTCTCATGTTGTGAGAGTGTGGCTGCGTGAAAGCATGTTGGTAAACCTCACTTCCTGGAGGCTTAAAGAGCTACGCTGGACGACGAGTTGACAGCTCAGGCTTTTAGCTTGTTGGCTAGTGCTGCTCAACTCTCATTTAGTGGAGATCGGTGGACCCAGGTTCAAGCCCTAGCGGGTGCAGGGCCAGATTGTGTGGGTGACCACCATTACATGAGCACCAGCGTGTCGCTTACATTAGGGCTAAACTGACTCAATGCTCATATTCGGTCAAATGCAACAAAACAGTGCAGATGGACAAAGGCCCTAAACATACAGTCATGGACCACTTATTAGACCACCCTTCTTTCTGCAGTTTATTGATCCATTTTAATGCCTGGTACAACTAAAGGTACATTTGTTTGGACAAATATAATGATGATAACAAATATAGCTCATTCAAGAGTTTCATTTAAGAGCTGATATCTAGCAACTTCCATGGTTTTCTTGATAATAACCAAAATCACTTCAATTCTTATATGACAAGCTATCTCATTGTACTGCCAAAAATGGAACTCTTATGAGCTATTTTTGTTTCCATTGTTGTATTCGTCCAAACAAAGGTACCTTTAGTTGTGTCAGGCATTAAAATGAACAAGAAACTGAAAATCTTATGTGGTCTAATCATTTTTTTCATGACTGTACAGTACTATGCCAAACAAATCAAGACTTCTTGAAGGCAAGCAAATTACACTGGCCCGATCTCAAGCCAATAGAGCATGCTTCTTGCAGCAAGACCCTCAAACAAGCAGCAAATCAAGGCCTGGCAAAGCATCCCCCTGAGCGTGAACGTATTTAATATACGGTACTGTTAATGGCTGTTCCTTTTATTAATCTGTATCCTATTCATTTGAGGTGGTTTATAAAAGCCAAAACTTATGACAATTGAGACTCTTCTGTGACTGTGATGGGGGTCAAAGAAACTTTTGATGTCTGGTGACACTGAACCCCCCTGGCAGTAAAATATACATTCCCACAGTACATCCTGCTTTTATCAGGGAGAATATTTTCCATTTCAGCTCACATGAAACAATTATTAGTGTTGATGTGTTATTAGTATGAAACTCGTGACCACTAGGGTTTGACCTTGTTATTTCCTTGTGGGAACGAAGATCAAACGTGTCAGAGTTATTTTATTAGTCCTAGTAAGAGCCTAAAAAGCATAGCTTTGAACTAATTTATGGTAAATAAATTGAATTTGAATGCAAGCTGGGTTAACCTTGAGAGGCATACAGAGGAGAAAAGCACTCACAGATGGTGTGGAGCGATGGCTCTCCATTTTCCATCGACAAATGTCAACCAGGAGTCAGATGTTTTTAAAATGAAGTAATCTGCTCTCTCCTTGCTGTGCAAAGTAAGAATTATTGGCATGCAGAAAGAGTAATATGCATTGATGCCATGAGACTCCAGGGCTGGCCCAGAGGTCGGGACTTTTCGCTGAGAGCCAACCAGAGCAGAGCACACATGGAGCTGATTAAAAGAGTCACCTCCATGAGCGACACGATGACACTTCCTGGGGTGGCGGATGTAGCGGGGTGAAAAAAAGAAGAAGTAGGCGGAGCTGGTGGGAAAGGTCGGAAAGGGTGAGGAAAAGAAATGGAGATGGAGGAAAGAGGAGGAACATCTGGCATGGCATGCATATCTCCAGGGAAGATAGCAGCGTCTGTCAGAGACTTCCTGTTGTGTTTTTTCGCTGAGGCTGCGGTGCTCCCCCGTGGTGCAAATGGAGACAGCATGTGAGTGAGGAGTGGGGATGGTTTATCTCATCGCCTCAAAAGTGGCCTCTTCACGCATTTCCATGGCTTCAAGCACTTTTACCTGCCAAACACTTCAACAACGCAGTTTACATCACAGTATGGTGTGGAATTGGCTTGCCTTTTTATGTCAGTTCATTCATCGAGCCATCAATCATCTAGGCCGCTTATCCGGTTGTGGATAACAGAAATGCTGGAGTCTACCCCAAATGACTCAAATGAAAAAACATTCACACTCACATTTGCACCTACAGTTCCCACATTGATTAAAGTCAAAGGCTGTGTACAAAAAAGTAGCATGGTACGAATACATTGGATTTAGTTGCGTAGCGGTATCTTCGTAACCCGAATGGTTCCCGGGGATCGAACCGGTGTCCACTGATGAGAGTCGAACAGTGCTAACCGACAAGCTAATAGCCTGAGCTGTCAACTCGTGCAGCTCAGACATTAGGGAGTGAGGTTTACTCGCACAGCCATCCCTGCTCTCTATCTACAATTTTATTGATTTAATGTCATAAAAAGCAGTTCCCACTTTCATTTGAACTCACCTTATAATTAAAACCTGATTGTTCTGTTGAAGGGACAGACTACTTGATGGAGGGGAACTGTACCAGACAACTTTATATTGAGCAGATCATAACATTACGGTATTGTTACAGACATAGCGGACAAGTCATTCGGGATGAAGCTTCTGATTTACAACACAGCACTTACAAACAGGTGGATGTCAACTTGACTAACAGCCCACTATTTGTAGCAAGGAGTAAACATATACCATACATGTCGAGGCATGTCTGTTCAATTTAAGATTTTAATCAGATTCCAGTCTGCAGGGAGTATTCTATGTGCAGCTTTAATGATACGAGAAATCCATAACAGTAGAGATATACAGCACTACGCAAAAGTCTTGGGACACCAAGCTTTAGCAATACGTTAATAACCAATTATAACTGGATGTCTCTTAGCAGAGCGTAGACCTCCACCAAGGCTGAATTGCTGTTTGTCCATCTGGTAGTTATCAGGCTACTTCCTGGGTTCATGGATGATGACAAACAGATGGTGGTACCATTATGATTCTTGGGGATGGACCGTTCCTTTGACACCATAGTGACTCAGACTGTAGTACCGTAATAACACACCTTTGTCCAGATCCTCACCAAAATGTAATGAATTATTCCTTGGTCCATGTGCCACCCCAGTTTGATATTTTATTGGAATCTAGATAATTCTTAGCTATACAGTATATCCATCTATTTACTGTTTTACTGTGTCAAAATGACTGCTATGAAAAAGTCCTTAAAAACATTTAATCTGGTGGTGGCCTAATGCTTTTGCACAGTACTGTACTAAAGAATCATAAAAAATTGGTCAACCCCAGTTGGGTTACATTGCTGTTGTCTCCAACCATGCATTTTCCCTGAGGGTACAATGCACAACAAAGACAATGGCAACAACCATGCACTTTCGACCTCACCCCGAGCATTTAATCAGAAGGTTAGAGCAACTCAGTCTTTCTCACTTGGTTTTGCTTGCTCCATTAAAAGACAAAAATATATGTTTTTACAAAAATGACCTCAGAGAGAATACAAGGCAGTCTTTGTGGCCTGACTGTTTGTTTTTAGGAGAATTTCGCCCTCTCCTTTAAACCCACCAAAGCTTTCCCAGCTGGGCTGTCTTTTAAACTAAGAATTAGCACCAAGGCCATACCTAGATACACTTCCTCAAGTACTGTACTATTTTTTTTTGCTATCGTAGAAAGTTTCTCAGACAAGCAAGTACTCACAGAGGCTTTCTGTTTCTTGGTTCGTCTCACTGCAAGATGACACCGTCTCTACTGCCTCCATTGCACCTCTACTTTTGTTTGCCACAAATGTGATAATACCTCCAGATATCTCCACGACAGCTGCTGGCTGGACTGACAGTGATGTGTGTAAGCCACTGTGTCCTCGCTATTTCTGATGTTCTGCAGTGAATTCTTTCCCTGATGAAGGGTAAACACAATAGACTCCAGGGGATCAGCCTTCTGGGGGATTTGTTGAGGCTTTGGTTGCGGAGAGGAGAAAGTCTACATGTCTTTAAGGACCATCCCCAGTGACCCACTTCTGATGCTCAAAACCGTCCATGTCCAAAGGCAGATATCATCTTACTGATGATGCTCCTTGAACAAACCCAGAACAACTACACCACAAGCGTGCCGTCATTAGGGATGTGCATGCAAGACCCTGGCTGTTCAATGATCAGTGAAGAGTCAGTTGGGCAGAAAAGTGTCCAGTCCCTTAACTCCTGAGTTCATCCTGCTGTTCATGCCAGCACTTTTTCGCATCAAGTTTGAGGAAAAAATTGATTCAAAAGCATAACCTCACGACTACAAAGTCTTGTATCATTTTCATGTAAACCACAAAGCCAACAGTCCCATCCTAAATAGCTGTAAATCTGATCCAATGAATGCCAAGTTAAGACTGCAAAGCAATACTCAAATGAGGAGTCAATGAGCACACGGTTTGCTTGGCTGATCTAAACTGTCAAGTTGCAGGAATTATTGGAACTCAAAGTAAGAATCAGGAGTGACATTAAACATTAACAGTCTTTTTATGTAAAAAAAAAAATTTAAATTAAAAAAAAAAAAAAAACCATTAACAGTCTTCCTATAAGGCACATGCATGATGGATCCATGGTGTGACCTCCCCTCAGAGAACAAAATATGGCTCGGACCTGTTCCGCTTCCCGTCTACCTTAAACTGTTTTTACTCCCTCAATGCTGAAACGAGGAATCAGTTCACTTTTCCTTTAAATACACCTAAAATTAACTTAGTCGGTTTGAAAATATATTTTGCTTTATTTTTGTCAAGCGGCTCCTTACCTGAAGTCTCCTGGCACCTTCTAGAAGCTGTCCTAAGTGATTAGGCAACATCTGTGTTGATAGTGGTTAATTGGTTCCAGACCCAACCGCGATAAATGGATTTCCGCGCTATAGGATTCAAAGTTAATCAATAAAATATTTTCATAGAGTATAGAAATCCTGTTTCTGACTTTCTAAATACCGTTTTTAACATTATTAGGGCCCTGTAGACATGAAATAACACGCCTGCAGTCACCTTTACACTTCTATTCATTGTTTACAACACATTGCGCAACTCTTATGCTGCAGGCATTTGAGACAGCTGCTAGCTAGCAAGCTAACAAGCTTGTAAGCTATCGAGCTAACCAGTTGGCGAGCGTTAGAGCGAGCGATATTGCGAGGGACGGCTGTGCTTTTTGGACAGATGTTGTTTTTGAGTGTTTCGTACATATTTCTCTGTGTGTATGTGGAAAAATAATGATCAAGACATAGTCTGCACAGTTTAATTTCACATCTACATCGCTGGAAACAGAGTAGGTGGTACTGAAACTGCACCTCAATGTCACTTCAACAACAACCTACACTAAGGTTGCACCGGTGTCAGTGTAGTCCAAAGCTGCAGCCAACTGTTGTTATACTATTTGACTTGAACTTTAGTTAGATGCATGCTTTGGAGTAATACGAATACATGGGAAACAATTTGTTCAATACATTATTTTTAGTGCAAACTAAGAAATTAACAGAATAAAAAAACAAAACCCGCTCACTGCCTTAAAAGGCAACAACAGTACCATTACACAAGTTGTGCAATTTATTCTCTTATTGTGCTGCATGCTGCCAATGATTGTGGCCTCAGGCTGACTTGGTTCTCTATGTCTTACAGCAGCAATACGCATTAATTGCGCATTTGCTGAGAATGCCTGTTCTGCGTTTAGGGAGGGGCAGCTCTGGCTACAGCACATAAATGTAGGATGCTGTGGCGGGTGTAAATAAACAGGCATTAGAGACACAAATGCACCTTCCTAATTTGGGATTTCCAGCATATGCTCACTTCACACAAACACGACCATGAATCCCTCTGCTGCCCCTTCATCTAGGCACAAGTCAGCAGATGGCCGCACTGCGGTGCAACTGACCATCTGCCTGCCTGTCCACACACACACACACACACACACAGACACACACACACTTATGGCAATTACTGTCTGTCCAGCATGTCTTCTCTCAGGCAACATTAGGGGCCAAACATCATTTGCAGAGAGGGTTTGACCACAAATAAACTTTCCTAAGAGCAATTAAACTTTATTGCTTTGCACGCCATTCCAGTTAAAGACATGGAGTTATGACACTGAAATGCCCATGTGTTATTTTGTTGTCGTTTCCATTCAGTGAAAGTAAATACTACCACATTTTGACAAATGAAACTTTAATGGCCTTACAATTTTGTATGTTTCTTCCAGTTATGGGCAAGGCTTGATTGCATTATTTGTCTCATGAAAAATCTCTTCAAAAAAGACAAACTACGATCAGGTAATTTTCAACGTGTCGGTGCACGTGTGTGTGACTTTGACATACCGTACATGTAAATTGATAAATGAGTGTCGGTTTGACAGCGAAAGCTAAATAAAGTGCGGGAAGGGGTTCACTTAGGCATTTGGCAAAATGTGTAAAAGGGACAAACGTCTTTCAGCAGTGGTGGGAAACTTATTTAACCCTTGACTTCACCCAGATGCTCTATGTAAACTTCAACTTCCGAATGCCTCACGTGGGCTAGAGGGAAACCCTGAGTGTATGTCAGTGTGTGTGTGTGTGTGTGTCTCAACAGTCTTTCAATAAATTATTCTCCTTGTAATACATTCAACACTTTCAGTTATGACGATGAAATGAGTGTAAATTGGTTAATGTTGTTGTTTAACAGTGTTTATCTGTCACATACTGCCTCCTGGTGGTGTGTTTGGAAAGCGCACTTGACATGTGACAGCTGCCGCGAGTTTGACTACAGGACGTGTTTGACCTCAAAAGACAGATGCCAACAGTCTGCTGGCGAACTGTTTTTTTTTCTAATTTGACAGCAAAGCCAGCATAGCCAAATATTTCATCGTTCATCAAACTGAATTGTCATTAATCCATTGCAACAAGAACATACCCCACACACCAGCTGCTACACAAGATTTTAAGCAACCAATGTCCCCTTTTTTACAGCATTTTTTTGTCATTGTATATCAAATGCAACTAAACCATGTTCAATATTGTAATTCCCTCATCAACAGTGAATAATGGTGACGCATCCCAGCATATCATGGCAAAAAAGTCCAATATGGAACCAGTGGAGGTTGAACAATTCAGAATTTCACCCATATTTTCAGGAAAATCATGCATTATAATCACACAAAAGTTGCCCAATTCAGACAGCATCAGAGGATTAACTCTGCTCTGCTTGCATTTAGCTTTTTCTCAATACTTGCACTCAACAAAAATCTAAACAACCCTCTTGTTTTTGCTCCCATTTTTCATGAGCTGAGCTGAAAAATGTTTATGTGCACAAAAGGTTTTACAGTTTAGCTGTATTGGGGGTATTCCGGAGGGTGCCGCAAACCAGTCTGTATTTGCTGTGACCACCATTTGCCTCAAATATCCTAAAAACCGATCCAGAGCATCCCAAACATGCTGCGTGAGTATGTTGGCCATGCAAGTACTGGGATGCTTTCAGCTTCCAGGAATTGAGTAGCGATCCCTGAGACATGGGGTGCATTATCATGCTGCAATATGAGGTGATGCTTGCTGATGAATGACACAACAATTGGCCTCGGGCTCTCGTCACAGTATCTCTGCGCATTGAAAATTACATCGATACTGTGAAATGCACTTGTGTTGTGGATGGAGTGGCCCATGGAGGCAGTGGGGTTATGGCACGTAGGCATGTATGTTATGGACAACAAACACAGGTGCATTTTCCATCCATCTACTTGTATTTTCTATACCGCTTCTCCTCATTAGGGTCACAAGTATGCTGAGCCTATCCCAGCTGACTTCGGACGAGAGGCGGGGTAAACCCTGGACTGGTCGCCAGGGCACATACAATATAGACAAACAACCATTCACACTCACATTCATACCTATGGACAATTTAGAGTCTCCAATTAACCTAACATGCATGTTTTTGGAATGTGGGAGGAAACCGGAGTACAAAACCAGAGAAAACATGCAAACTCCACACGGAGATGCCCAACGGAGATCTCCTGACTGTGTGGCCAACATGCTAACCACTCAGCCACCGTGCAGCCAGGTGCATTTTAATGCTGGCATTTTGAAGACAGCAAGCATGTTTGGGATGCTCTGGTTCTGCCTATACGGTGTTTGAGGCAAATGGTGGTCACACCAGATATTGACAGGTTTTTTGGACCTCCCCCCATCCCCAATACAGTTAAACTGCACATTTTCGAGCGGACTTTTATCGTGGCTAACCTAAGGCACATCTGTGCAATAATCATGCTGTCCCATCAGCATCTGGATATGCCACACCTGTGAGGTGGATAGATTATGAATCACGAATGATGAATGCTCACTAACACAGATTTAGACAGATTTGAGAGCAGTATTTGAGAGGTACGCTTTTTATGTACATAGAAAAATCAGTCAACTTGGGTATTGCTGTTTGTTATCAAAGTTCAAATAGAACGTTATTACATTCTACAGTGGTTAAGTCTGTGAATATTCTCATTCATTCAGGGCATTGTATTCTCAGGGCACTGAATTGAACTGGACTGTTCAGGTTGTTTTACAAGTCTTACAAGACAAGATAATGAATAATAAATGAGATAGACATTCGTCTATAAAGCCAAGACTATTTGTTTTTACGTTTTCATACTTTACAGTGACTAACTTATTTTTTACCATTGTATAATAGTTGAGTGTTGAAATGCGACTTAAAACACTGCCTGTACAGGTAATGGCATGTTTACGATATTCATGACAGAGTCAGATTATTTCTCTTTCTCTTTCTATTATTTTCTAGAGAAAAACCGGGTCCATACCTGAAGAAATCAGAGTTTAAAGAGCATCGAAATTCAGAATCCTTGTGAAAGTTACATGGTAATATAGTCTAACTTCCTGAGATTGTGTCTCAATGTGTGTGCTGACTTCAGTGAGAAACCTGATCACCTTCCAGAACTGTTGCTATTGTGACAAGATGGCAACAAGTCGCGTCATTACAGTCGGAGCATGTTGACCCTCAGTGTGTCTGTGCCTGAAGGCGAATGCTTGCGTCTCAATGAAAGGAAGAAACAACGAGAACAACACAACTAAACAATCCGAGGCCAACAAGTGTGTGTTTGTGCACGTGCCCTTCCGTAACCCTCAGGCAGGCAGAAACTCTTTCCGATGGCCCCTCCCCCTCATTATCAAAAAAGGTCAAAGCAAGGAGGAGTCTTTGCTTGACTGCTGCAATTAGGAAAACAAATCTAGCACTAGATAACGTTTTTGGCCAACATTAGGACATATTTCAGCTATGCAACTGAGCCAAAACCAAGATAGTTTATATTCTAAACAATTCTTGTTTCAGACCAGAGTTAGATTTTCATACCTAACAGTTTTGAGTGCTCAGTCCCAGCATCCTCAGAATGGTCACGTGATTCTGGAATGTACCTCAAATTTGTCTTTTTTTTTTTTTTTTTTTTACTACTTATTATTATTCTTTTATTTTATTTTATTTCCGTTAACTATTTTCTTTTTTTTTTTAGATCTCTGATTTTAAACTTCAATACCAGAGTACAGTAGTACCTCGCATAACGTAAACCTCTTTTTACGTAAATTCCACTGAACGTAAAGAATTTATGTGAAGTTGTTGCATCGTGTTACGTAAGAAATTCCATACGTAAAGCGTCAAGTCAGTGCAAGTTCAGAAATTCGATTTGAATAGCTCGCGCGACAGAGAGAGGGAAACCTTTTCCATGACTAACAGAGTACACTTGGTGACGCCTTCTGACGCTTCATACTCTCATTGGCTGATTATCGGGGCACCGCCTACGCTCTCATCTCATTGGCTGACTTATACAGCACGTACGTGAGTTTGTGTGAGAGACAGGCTTCTCCCTTCAACCTCCCTTCCTCTTCGTAGTCGCCCTTAAACTAGTTGATTGTTTTTGTTTTTCAGTTTGATTCATTTACAGGAATCTTATTTATTACCTTATTTAATATTGGAATGTTACTCTACTATGTTTATGCTAACGTTTTCTTATATTTTGACTTTGAATATTTTGAAGGGCGAAAGGGGTGAGTTTGGGAAGATCTTGGAACGGATTAGGCTATTTACATGTATTTTACGCTTCGTATAACGTAAAATCCCTATAACGTAAACGTTCTCGGAACGGATTATTTGTATAATGTATAATCTTTTTTAAAAATGTAGAAATCCATACTTCACATATACTGTACTTATATTTCAGATGAGCTTGTACTATTGTTTAAACAAAACATTGCAAAAGTGACATTTTAATACATGGCCAATTGATGGGCCATTTCTGGGCTTTTTTCCTGAAAGAAAAAAATGAAAATGACCAAATAACTAAAAATATATATACTGATTATTACTGTATTATTATTTTAGAATGCAATATGATTTTCCCAAGCATAAAATGAAGTATATTCAATAAATAAATAAAAGTAGCCCCATAAACAATGAACATTGCTGCAGCTGCATGATAATATGGCGGTCGGTATTTCAACAATTTAAATCATCCTCTAATGAGCACAGAATGACGCAGTCTAGTTAATGTGATGTCCATCTTCCATATCTTCAAGCACTGTCATCATTACAACTTCACAAATCATTAAAAAAAATACTACGTTTGAGTTGATGCTCTAGCAAAGTGAGCGCCGTGTTTCGGTTCCAGTTCAACATGTGCAAAAATAAAAATACAAAACTAAAGGAATCCCTAAAATGACTGTAACTTATTGCACAAACTCAATATTTCACCGCTATTTCAAAGCGGCGGTGGTGACAGGGTTAGTACGAGGTCATTATATTTTTATAACATTCAAGTAACCCCAAATATGTTAGTATTCCACTAATTACAGGTTTATCATCGCTCACCGAATCCTCCTAAATTCTTGTGATGACAGTCCTACTCATGAGGACCAAAGCGACATGCAGCCCTGTGCTCCGTCTATCACGTGATTATCACTAGCGGTTTACAGCAGCGCTACATGAGAGAGATGTTTGTAAAGATGTGAGATTAAACCTTGTTTGACGGATTGATGAACACCAGGCCGGTCTGTCAAGATAAAATGTTGAATACACACACGCAGACAAGATAGTCATCAGCATGTCTGCAGCCTGAAGTGAGGCGGGTGGTCAGCACATCACTTCCACATGCATCCAACAGCATCATACACTAAGTTTTTGATGTTGCCTGAGCTGGGCGCGATGACACACAAGTAATTGTGTGATAACTTGGCACAACGTCTAAAACGCCTGAGCTGAAATGTTCGTGTCCACAGCCCGTTTCAGACTGACCTTTGACACTAACTTCCCAGTATTTTGTACGTGACACTTTGATCGGACCACGCTGTGCTGTGTCTTTCGGAAGGTGACTAACTTGGATCACATGACCCCCGAGAGAGGAAGTGCTCTCACAGGCAGGGAAACAATCAGGCTGACATAACCCGGAAGGAAGGAAGCATGAGCCTGTATGGGGTGTGTGTTTGAGCATGTCAGGGACGCCTGATGTCATTTCCTCTTAGCGGAATGAAATGGTCAGAAGAGGGGGTGACGTAATAGAAAAAAGGTTAACATATGTATGTATGTTGCTACCAGGTGTGGTAGGTATGGCCTACAGATTTATGGAGTCATTGTAATATTTTCTGTGTTTTCGGCTTTTGTTACAGCGCACATTTTGCCGTGGTCGCCCCCGTCAGTTGTGCCTTTAACAGAGATGCACAGTAGCAACAGCATGGCTACCACTACCGCTAATGAGAGTGAGAGGTTTGTTCCCAAGAAAGGAATAGTATGGTCAGTGGTTTAGAACTAGCTTGGGTTTGCGCCCACAGACGCGGAACAAGTGACTTTGAAGTGAAGCACCACAAACTTATTCCAGCATCTAAAAAAGCCTATTATTAGTAAAAAAATATGCATATTGAAGCAAATTTTATGCAGGTTTTGCCTAAATTAGCCACTGATTATCAAAAAAATAGCTAAATGAACTAAAGGCACTCAGAAGACACATTCAAAGATGTTGTGATGATGTGTAGTATTCCACACTGGTCACTAGGTGTCAGTAATGTTACTGTCATGTTCGGTGCGACACACGAGCACCAGACTTGATCATTGGAACAACGGGCTTTTGTTGCAGGTTTGGATGATCTCATAACAGGCACAATAATCCCTAACACGATCTGCTGTTGCGGCGGTAACACACGGCAAGCTAAAATTGAACTCCGAACCTCCAGCGACACTTCCTGTCCAGGCTGCAGGAACACATTCACAGCAACACACACGAGTGTTGTAAATGGCTAATTTTCAGTTATTATGTGTACTATACTGGGTAATATGAGTGTAAACGTGACTATAGCGTTGTTATTTCATGTCTAGATGGCTCTAATAATGTTAAGAAACACACTTAGAAGGTCATAAACAGGTTTTCTATGCTTTAACTACAAAATTCACTTATTACAGTCGAGTCAATTAACTGCGACAAACATGGGATTGCTGCATATAACATAAAATAAAGTACTACAAGCTTACTAATCATAGCTTTTATGGTCCACGTTGCCACAGCTTGAAAATGTTTTCACTTTACACACAGAGACTGAACTTAAACCTGAAACCTGCAAATTGCAACAAAATGCACACCTGGAGAGTGAAGCATATAAGTCAGTACCGTAAGTAAGGATCCAAAATGCGTGCCATGTATGAAAAATTCATATATGTCGGCAGATCGGCATGTATCTGTGGACATGGCCTGAATGCATTTATTGTTATTTTTATAACATCATTCAAAATGTAATGGCAAAATCCCCCCGAATGTTCTAAACTCCTGTTAAATGCCAGTGGAGCTGAATAATGTTGCCAAGATGAGTTATGCAATTGCGCAGGTCTGCGTGGATGAAGCTCAGTGTCGCATACAGGACGTCATGTAGTGCTTCTTTGGACAGCAAACTTCTTCAGACTGAATCAACAGCGCCTCCCCTGGTTGCAGCCAAGTAGCGCACTCCATTTTGCCTCAATTGCTTCAAGATGTGATTAGCTCTGACAACAAACTCCGCCAAAGAAGAAGCATCAAAGTTGCATGATTAAGTCGTGCAGTGGGTGATATATTTCCTGCTTTAGGGGGAGTGAAAACATTTGTTTCATAGTTACAGTATGATGTTCATTAAATGTCTATGCTGAGCTAAGTGAATCCAGACAAATAAAGGCTTAGTCGGAGAAAAGGGTATCACTAACAGCAGAGACTGATGTTTGTGGTGACACTGGAAAGTGGTATCTAGGCATTCTTAACAACCTAAAACCACTAAAACCAATCAGAGAAGCTTGAAGAAATTAAAGCAAGACGTGTATCAAACAGCTACGTGTCTTTATATTTGAGGGTATTATATTCAAATAAACAGTGTATGTCATTTTGTCATGTCAATAGCAACAGTTACTAACGACAGTGTACAGGGCTGGAAGTGATGTTGGAAGGCAACAGGCCCAGTGCATTCTGGTTATTGTAGGGTCTTTAAAAAACATATAGCTTCCAACATCCCGGTTACACAACCCATCATACGGAATGATGGCAATAAACAGGCAAAGGGCCATCACCATCACCCTTACGGTACTGCAGCAGCTAATTATAAAATACTTGGCAGAGCAGCTAATAGTAGTATGACAACACAGGCATTCATCACCAGCATTTAAAGTATAACAATAACAGTAATCCGCAAGGTTAAGCTTTCATAACATATCAGCACCGCATTACGAGCGGGCATAATGGTTCATGGATTACCATAAATAAGACAGTTGAAAGGAAAAGGACATGCCAGTTTGTGTTACTGTGGTATCTGCAGGCACCACAATCATTAGGCAACTCGTTGCTGTTCCCATTACTGCTGTTCCTTGGTCAAAAATGTGACGCTGTTGTGGTGGCGTGATTGGAAAAGGAGCGGGAAACAGTGAACATGCAAGTAAAAAAAAATAAAAAACTGACAGAATCAGAGTCTGCATAAGAAGTCATGGAAAATGTGGTAATAGGTTTGCATCCAATGGGGTTTAAATTTTCCTACAGCCCCAGATGAAAAGCTTGAATCCCTCCTGGCCAGACAAAAAAAGGGTATTTAAGGTTGTTAATGATAGATGTGATCCATTGTAAGGTCCCATATTATCCTATTTTTTACCAATTTTGTGTTGCCCAAAATATAGCCTTGATGCTGGAATTTAAACAGTTTAACCATGCTAGTAATCCCTACTGGGAACACGCTGTTTCGTGTGTCCGTAGCTTTAATGCTAATGAGCTATGTTTGTCTCCAACAGCGTGTGCGGCTCTAAGAAGCGCTATTGTGAACTTGTGAACTTTACATAAACACTGTAACACTGCACTTGTCCAATGTAATAGATGCCATATATCACACACCAAAACGAAACATTAAGGTTTGGGACAGGAGGACACAAATAGCAACATTAAAAACACTAGCATAGCGATGTGAGCTACAGTGTTACTGTCACTGTAGTATTACTGTCACTACTCGATCCATACCGGAAACACAATGCAAAATGCGTCTCTATCCAGCTTGTCGACCTATTTTTCGTGAGTCACACATCGGGCAATCCAATTTGTACTACACATGTGCAAACCACACCGTCAGCGGACCTATTTTTTGTCAGTTACCCGTCGTACAAGCGTCAACGCGTTTTTTACATCGCATGAGCAATATACTGTACATCATTACCCCGCCCCCAAAAAATGTTATTTAGATTCAAGAAATGACAACATAATCTACCTTTTTTTTCTAATATCATATCCATGGTGCAAAGTGGAGAAATTAGCAGCCCTCTTTTCCTGGTTGTCTATATTATTTTTTGGGGGCACTGAAAAAAAAAAAACACAAACTATTTGCTCGGATGGATGGATGGTATTTCTCCATTTAGAAGAAAAGTGCTGCCTCAGGTACGCAAACGAATACATGTTTGCACTCAGCTTACAGTCAACTATCACGGAACTTTCTTTTGTCTTATATTTGTTTATTGCATCTGTATTTATTTATGTAATTGTATTTTATTTTTCCTTTGCTGCTGGCTATGTCTATAGTAAATATACTTTTAATTGATTAATTACGACTTACTTTGGACAAAATGTGATTAATCACGATAAAATATTTTAATTGTTTGAGAGCCATAATATATGTACTGTATATATAAATATATATATATATACACACACATATATTACGACGCGTCACGTTGCAGAAGGTCTGTCGTAAAAATTACTAGCGAAGAGAGTGACGCAGGCCTCACACATGCGCAGAGCGGATCACGTTTCTGGTATCGAGTAGTGAAAATTGTAATCACATTTGACAGCAACAACACGCTAGGTTAGCTTATTCGCTGAAGAAAAACAAAACTTACAACGCCCATGTCTGTGGCTGACTGACGGACAGTTGGCAGAGCTCCAAGCTTTATTTTAAGATGTGTAGCGAAGCCTGCTTTTTTACAAAAGCTGTCCTCCTTGAAGTGATAAACTAAAATTCACAATTGAGTGCCTCTTCTCTGAAAAGTGGCGCAAACAACTGAGGGAGATTATGTCAAAGGATGTCATTATTTACACAGATGACATACCTATGTTGCCATTAAGGATGGGAAAACGAACCGCTATGAATCAAGGCTTCGTCAAAATAAAAACCGCAGCAACTCCAGTGCTTCGCTACATTTTGAATTTATGGTAAATGTGGCAATAAATGTCGCTATCAATTAACCACTGCGTCACCTATCGTCATCAGGGACATGGTCTACAAACGCAACCTCAGGCTCTCCAATTAGTGCTGGGTCCAAAAATATTGGCATCAACAGCTGTGGCTAAAGGCAACCTCCTCATGTAGTTTTTACTATTTGGCAGTAGCTGCATTTGCAGTACAATGACGGGTGGTCATCATTCTGCAGCTTTATCTACCTCTGCATGCACTTTAGAAAGTTGGCTGCGCTAGTCAGCAACTCAGCTGTGAAACTCTTGAGTACTACACTTGCCGTACTGTCGTTTACAATGAAGTCATCAGCGATATCAATGCTGGCTGAGCAATTTGCTCCTTACCCGTATTACAACTCGGTCCTTATGCAGCTGTGTTGTGCAAAATACTAGTCATTCAAAAAACTTGCTATGAGAAGACTACGACTGAAGTTGTACTTACGGTCAGGGTTGGGGGATTTGCGTCCAGCGTGGTTTGGTGAGGCGCATCGGAAGGTAGTGACGATGGTATTGTGGTGAGGATTCGGATGGTGTGGGTGGTGCACTGGTGCGTGGTGGCCGTTGTTTTCCACCGGAGCCCTCGTGATGCTGATTTCAGGTTTGCGAACATCTCCAGGACTGGCGGACTCAAGCTTGCGGTTGTGACTGTGCTCCGGGGTCCGACTGGTCCCGTTGGTGTTGCTGCTGCCTTCATTTCGACGTGTCCCTGGGGAGTCTGTCGGTGTCTTGGCAAAAGTGACCTCCCTCTTGTGGCTCAATTCAGGAGTCCTCGAGTGGCCGAGGACCTCTGGGCGCTTCAGGGCGCTGTTGGTTACAAAGCGTGTGGAGGCGGGGCTTGTGGCATTGTCCACTTGCTTGCTGGATGAAGAGGAAATATCGATGGAAAGCTCTGAGCGGCGTGGCACAGGCTCGGGGGTCTTGGAGCCTCCTCCGCCCATAATGGAGCGAGGCTGGGTGTAGTTGAGGTTGTTGTTGTTGGTAACTGGGGCTGCCGTTCCCAGGTCACGGTAGTAGATGCTGGTGGGGGACATGGCGTTGCGGTGGGGGGAGTTGGTTGTGCGACGGGAGCCGGGAGAAGAGTGAGCTGAAGTGTCCACATCTTCAACCTCAAAGGACCTCTTCAGCGCTGCATGGGAAAGACAAAGACGGCACATTACTCCAAAATATACAACATGTAAGGGCACTAATTAATGCAGTCTGTTGCATTGGAAAGTCCATATTATGCAAAATTGTCTTTTTAATTTAGTGAGAACAAATATTTTTCACAGAGGTTCCGGGTTTTTATGACGTCTGACCCGCCCCTAGCAAGATGAGCTCTGTGATAGGCCCACCACTTCACAGAAGACACCTTAAAAAAAGGGGCTTCGCTACACATATTAAAATAAAGCCTAGCACACTTCCAACAATCTGTTGGTCAGCCACAGACATGGGAGCTTTAAGTTTGATCATTTTATTTTTCTTCAGTGAATAGGCTAGCCACACGGTGGCCACACAGTCAGGAGATCAGGAAGATCTGTGTTCGAATCTCCGTTGGGCATCTCTGTGTGCATGTTGAGTTTGCATGTTCTCCAGGTACTCCCACATTCCAAAAAACATGCATGTTAGGTCTAAATTGTTCATTGAATGTGAGTGTGAACGGTTGTTTGTCCAGATGTGCCCTGTGATTGACTGGCGACCAGGCCAGGGTGTACCCCACCTCTCGCCCGAAGTCACCTGGGACAGTCTCCAGCACACCCACGACCCTAGTGAGGATAAGCGGCATAGAAAACGGATGGATGAACCTGGCATGATGTTACTGTGGAAATGTGACTGTGACTGTAAAGCACCGTAGCTCACGTACCTGTAGCTATGCTAACTATGCTGATGTTGCTAACGTTGGTGTCTTCCCCCACTCCTTAACACTACATTGTCGTACGTGATATATGGCATCTACAGTAGTGTGAGAAGGTGTGTGTCCCCTGGTTCCTTATTTTTTTTGCATGTTCGTCACACATAAAGGTTTCAGCTCATCAAATAAATTTAAATATGACAACAATGACAACATAAACAATGACAACATAACTCAACACAAAATGCAGTTTTTAAGTGATACTTTTTATTATTAAGGGAGAAAAAAATCCAAACCTACACGGCCCTGTGTGAGAAAGTGATTGCCCCCCCATGTTAAAACATAACTGAGAATAATTGAGATCTACAGTATCTGTCTGGAAAAGGTCATGAAGCCATTTCCAAAGCTTTAGGACTCCAGCGAAACACAGTGAGAGCCAAAATCAAACACTTGTTCACACCACTGCAAGTGCAAGTGCAGAGTTGTAGTGTATATGTAAAGAGTGAAAACATCGCATTTCTTGGCGCCACACAGTGGACAAACACAGCTCATTAGCATTAAAGCTACAGACACGCCAAACAACGTGTTCCCAGTAGGGCTTACACAAATCACCTTTAAACTGTCTAATATCCAGCATCAAGGCTAGATTTTCAACACACTTCAAATACACTATTATGGGACCTCTGAGACATATTTAACATAAAAAATAAAAGTATAATATGGGTCCTTTAACCAAAATAAGCATATCTCGCTATCAATAACACACAGTTGAGAAGCACATAAAACATTAAATAAAGTTCATAAAGTGCTTTAGTTTGGAGTGCTGGATGCCCATAAAAGGATTTGTCAAAACTCCTATCACCCGCAGCGGTGTGTTGCAGGAACTTCATAAGTTGTTTTGTCGTGACCTCAATGCTACATCTACTGTAATGCATTCAAATATGGAGTTTATTGCAAAAGCTTGTGAGGCATTTTATGTTTGCACACAATTGGGGCCAAGAATTGCTCACTGTCCAGAGAGCAACACGAGCGTATACAGAGAGAAGCACATCCTTCCTCGAGGTTAGTCGTGACAGGAGAAAATAGACGCACTGTACAAGATGATGATAGTGAGGGATGGGACCTCCCCCTGGGAAGAATCAGCATGAGTGATGTGTCATGCCAGTGGCCAGAAGCTGGGAATATAATGACACACTAGCTAGTCCTTTCATACACTCCCTTAAAAACATATTTCATCCAAAATGTTGATTATATCATTAGTTTGTGGCCTGTGGTTCTTCTGACTATGTACGTATATGTCTTCCTATGTAGCTAGATTGTGTAACGTTAGCATCTATGGTACGGGAATATCCATCCATCCATCCATCCGTTTTCTATGCCGCTTATCCTCATTAGGGTCGCGGGGGTATGCTGGAGCCTAGTTACGGGAATATATTAGTGTTTATTTTTAAGCAAGTCCACCCAAAAGGGTGAGCACAATACAGCTATGCCCTCTGTGCAAAGTTAACCACTAATCTCATTTATTGCTATAAGACACCTCATTCCAGCGTCCATTCTCATTTCATACCATTTACCCGCTGACAAAACAATTCAATCCCGAGGCCTATTTGCACCACATGAATAAAGATGTAATATACTTGTAGTGTTGCGTGGTTACCTTTCAACTGTGTTAGTGTACATAATCATTTTGACAGCTACACTGTTAAAATATATTACAACATATGTCTTGAAATGAACATTTTAACGTCAGGCATAGTTTGCACGAGGAGCACGTAGCTCAGAACTGTAATGTTAGCTTTATGTCTCATGGTAAAATGCACTAGTCACCTAAATGTTAATAAAATAAAATTATTATATTGCCACACAGTAAAACTTTGGTGGCATTTGTTGTTACATTATTGTTTCATTAGCATCAAAGCTGCTGCTATCATAACAATACAAAATGCTAACATACTACTCGCCAAATATAAATTGCCTGCAGCCATACTACCCTGAGAATGCCGATCTCGTTCGAGCTCAGAGGCTAAGCAGGGTCGGGCCTGGTTAATATTTGGATGGGAGACAATAAAGTCTGTCAAAAATGAGATTAGAAAGCAGTGTGTCATGAAACGTGGGTGGCATTTGTTGTTATATGTTTGTATCTTGAACTTAATATCAGCATTTAGTATGCTGCCAAGTTTGTACAACATGTATACAATTTGAGACAGTATGTTAGCATCAAAGTTATTGTTGTCATAGCAACATAAAATATGAATGTGCTAGCCACATAAATATGAAGAAAACATGGATGCTACTGTCATATGAAACTTGGGCGAAGACTACAATACAAAATGCTAACATAATACTCACCTAAAATGTATGAAAACTAGGTCTGTTAAATGATAAAACATTTTAATCAAATTAATCACAGTTTAGAAAATTAATTAATCACGATTAATCACCATTTGCAACTATGTGTACCCTTTTTACTGTGTTTTTTTAACAAAAAGATGAATGACAGGACACCATTTTTTATATTTGCATCTGTTAACAGCTCCAAATGAACAGAAAATTTAAATCATGCTAAAACCACACATGTCGGAAAATGTAAAACACCAGTCTCTTTAATAGTAGCAGAACATTTGAATCACACTTTAACCGTGCTATCATGAGCCATAATGGGTTACGTTCAAAGACATCACAGAATTGTTTAAGTTGAATTCAGTGTTTTGAGTGTAGATGTGTTTTCTGGAATTTCTGAGCATAAGTCCATGCAGAAAAATGGACTTCTGCAGTATGAGTTACGATAATCAGTGATAGGAATGTCCACTTACTGTTTTTCTTTGTTTTTCTGTTCATTTACACCTCACGTACATGCATTATAAAGACATTGTTGTGCGTGTCCCTGAATGCACCTCGCTGTTGTATTGTGACAGTAAGAAAGTGTCGTTCCGAGGAGGACTAGGGATGTGTTTGTAAGTAGAAGATACACATATGGTGTTGGAATTGCACTGCTGTTGATGTGTTCAGGTCAGAATAAAGTTATAAAAGAGCTTTAGACTGTGTGTGCCGTCACAACAAAGAGGGGTGGCTTGGCATGGTGCGCATGCGTTAATTACACAAAACTTTTAACGCAATTCATTAAATTAATTACCTCTGTTAATGCGCTATTTTTGACAGCCCTAATGAAAGCTAATTACATTCCAGCGTGACAATGAAACCTCGGTGGTATTTGCTGTTTACATGGTTGTGTCTTGAGTTAAATATCGGCATTTAGTATGCTGCAGAGTTTGTACATGTACTCTGAAGAGTAATGTTAGCATCATAGCTAGTGCTATCATATCAGTACAAAATGTTAAACACTTATGACCAAAATATTAATGAAAAAATGGATGCCATTGTCCCTGTGAAATCTGGGTAAAGACTAATATTAGCATCAAAGCTAGTGTTATCATAACAATACAAAATGCTAACATACTACTCACCTAAAATGAATAAAAACAAATTCAATTCCAATGTGAAAGTGAAACCTGTGTGATATTTGATGTTACATGATTGTGTCTTGACCTAAATATCATTGTTTAGTATGCTGCAAAGTGTATACAACATGTGCACAACTCTGAAGAGTAATTAGCATCACAGCTAGTGCTGTCACAACAATATAAAATGCTAGTCACTAAAAACAACATGTATTTTAGGCTGCTGACAACCCCAAGATGCAAACATGAGACATGAAACTTGTAAAGCAGCAGCCAGGATCCAGCACTTGACAGGCATGTGAACACAAATCATGCAATACAAAGGAGAGGCAGGTGTGTTGGAACAGAAGGTAAAACTGAACAGAACAGAAAAGGAAGTAACTACAAAATAAGAGCACACAACAGGACCTGTTAAATAAAAAGGGAACATAACCAAACAGTCACGCAAGCAAACAAACAGGCCGTGACAATTTTGTCTTTCAATAAATATCACTTTTCAGTGTGCTGCAGCGTTTATACACAACTTTAAACCGTTAACAATGTTAGCATCGACACTAAAATGAGACTCGTCAGAGGGAGTCAGCTAGGGTCGCCATGACAGTGACATGGGTGCAATGTGTGTTATTACAAACCAGTGCACAATCAATGTATTGTATTGTGTTTGAATTATACTTGCATTACCATTTAAACAAAAGTTTTTATTGTTAGCAATACGCTATTACCACCCCTCTTTTTTTTATTTATTTAAAAATTTATAAATTTATAATTAATTTAAGTTATTTATTTTAAACCCTGAAGTACACTGTAGTCGGTGGGTGATTACAATAAAGCTAAGCTAACATACAACAGAAAAAACAGACAGCATTATGTAAAGTATGTAAAAATTGTATTTTAAACATTAAAAAAAGAAGGTAAGTAAAATAGCAAAACCGGTATGGGAAGTATCAATATGTCACTATCAATCTGCGCATCACTACTCCCATTCACTGAAGCACTAATGGGAAGAGTTTTACACTGAACCATCATAAAACAGCTTTTTAACTCGTTTCGTGAATATTTAGAGAAAAAAAGGGGTAATCCCACTTGCCTCTGTACTTCTCACCCGGGCTTTCCTCGTATTGTATGAATGTTTATAAGGAATCCAGTACGAGGCTGTGGCTACTTTCAAATCCAGCCAGAGTATTACTGTGCCAGCATTAGTCTGTGATTACATAAGGAGCTGGAAGATTGTGACACGCTTTCATGGCATCAATTTAAGATCAGTTGAAAACCATCAGACACTTGCCATAGTGTTTTTTTTTTTTTATTTTAACAAGTCGCATGCAAATATATATATATATATACATATATATATATATATATATATATATATATATATATATATATATATATATATATTCTGCAGTATTTCTGCAGGATTTGTCACGGAAAAGCAGCTGTACTGAGTGACCTGATCAGATTTGTGTTTCTTAGTTGCTTTGTGATTATACGGCCTGGGGCTCAAGACGAAAACACAGGACTGGAGTGCTTTGCTCTCTCAAGCAATTTGTATTTAGAGAGCGTGCAGTGAAGTGCACATGATTTAAGAGAAGAAGTGTGTGCACTTTGATGTTTGGGAATATAGGGAACGGAAAAAAGCGGAGCATCTCTGAGGCAATCATTCAACTCCTGAAGTATCTTCCTGAAGGCTATTCTATGTGGTCGACTACATAAACAATGAAATAGGTCTCCAATCATGCATCAAGCATGACTATTACAAGAACAGAATTATCGAGTATCCGTGTACGAGTGTGGGAATGACAGATAGATGAAGGAGTATCGTTTCATGTGAAACGGCATTCCCAGACTATGAGCTAGAATGGAGAGGGCCAGTCCACAGAAGAAGCTCATTAACAACAGCCAGGAGTCTCCCCACTGTGGTGGACTACCTATCACCACCCCGTGTCCACTATCTCCTGTGGGAAAATAATGCAGCACAGACAATAATGCTCTGGTGTACTGGTGCTGCAAAAACAAAGATGGAGGCAGCTGTGCTCCAACTATGCTTCATGGTTATTTGTCGTAACATGCTCCAGGTGTTACGTTCGACCGCCTCTTTATAATCTTGTTCTCTCAAGGACATCCCAAGCTGTGAACACAAATACGACGGTACCATCCAAGCCTTGATGCAGTCATAAAAATGGGAAATGTAATTTTGGTTAGCTAGTACCAATAAGTTGAGTTTTTAAAACAGTCCCCAGATTTGGTTTCTTTTCACAAAAATCACATTAAAGGTGCCCTACTGTGTTTTATACTTCAGTTGTTTTTGTACGGAAATCGAGGCAATTTTTCCCATATGAAATAATGTAAATCCAATTAACTCATAACTCATTCAATCCCAGCCATTTTTCAAAAGACAACCCGTTCACTACCGGTCATTTTAGGCGATTTTGATGTTTCAAGGCACACAGAATATTGTGTTCTATGTCTATATAAACATGGAACCTACCAAACCAAAGATTAGACTTCTGTATTTCATCAGGAAAAAAAAGTTTGTTTCGACCTGTTTCCGTGTATTAGTAATGAGCAGTAGAACATAGGTAAGTTTCAGGAAAATATCAGTTTCCGACTAAAAAAGGGAGAAAAACAGCTTTTTGTGAAAAGACACAGTTCAAATATAACTTCCACTTTGACACAAATTTTTTGCTTTTGTGACAGCTCAAATATCTGAACAACTACACCACAAAATAAACAAAAAAAAACAAATAAACACAAAAAAGGGTTGTTTTACATCAAAATAACAATTTATTTACAAATACAATACCATGAACTATTTACAATTTTCACATTTGGAACTGAACTGTGTATGTGCATGTGTGTGCATGCCAGCGTGCGTGTGTGCATGCTTTAAAATTTCCCTACAATGTGTAATCTTCTGCACACTACACTCCTCCACGTTCTTCTACTTCCTCCTTGCTGTCATGTATGTTTTTTCCATTCAAATTCACATGCCGAGCTCTTTTGAAATGCACTTCTGCCACCTTGTGGCCGTTTTGATGGCTTAAAACTGCTCTAAAAGTGACAGCCATTTGTGTGTGTTTTTGCCTCTTGCACAAAAAAAATAAAGACGTATAAATACGTCTTTGGGATCAGGCCTTCGGGATTATTAAAACGCATAAATACGTCGTTGGTATTGGGGTAATCCATTCCAGCCACTCAAATATAATAACAAAAATATATTTTAAAGAGAATAATTATAGTTTTCCATGCAGAAAACAATGTGAAATCATTACAAAAGACAAATGGGTGAAACTTTTTGTTGATGTGGACTTTCCATACATCCTGGCAAGATCGAATTCAGCAGTGTTTCTCACCGTCTTTATCATATTGCTGGCACTCACAACGTTTTGGCCCCATGGCGGGTTGTTTAGCAGTCACACTCAAAAAAAATGCACAGACCATGAGTCAGCAATGTGCAAGGTGCTTTGTTTGGGCACTCAATGTCATGGCCAGATACAGTAAAGGGGAAACAACCTAGTTTGTTACACGCAATATTGTATGAAAACCGAGACTGTACAAAAATGAAGGCAAACATTTTTGAAAAAATCCTTATTATACAAAAAGGGGGGTGTAGGAAAACCGAGGTTTGATTATATACTGTATATAAGGTGAGACTTTGGATGCAAGAGCAGCTTGATGGTGCTCAAGTTGACAAACCCAGTTTCTTCCATTGCCAACGATGGCCGGCCATCCAGTCCGACGAATCCAACCACTTTTCAGGCTATCCTCCTTAGACCCCCGACTGCCACGCATTCACGGGTGTGTGTCCCGCCTTTTGGCTAATTCGCCCCCGCCCAACCGATGATCACATGAAAACTCGCCACACCATGCCAAGTGCCCGCCCCCCAAATGGCGCACCAAACTAAAGCTCTTTAAGGTGCCGCTCAGGTGAGATATTTTTCGTGTTTTGCAGGGTGCAAAACGTGTAGCCCTCTCACAATGACAGGAAGTCTCACACGGCGGACATGCTTGTTTTGGCTTTGTGAAGGAAAAGAGGCCGGGAGACGGTTGATATAGGCTGGATGCTGCAATGGGGTCGGAGGTGATCGGCAAAGGTGATCAGCGTTAAAAGCAAGTATCGGCATATGCCGATACCATGGTTTTTCACGGAAATCGGCCGACACTAATCGGTGGCCAATTTAACGGGCACTCCTATCACAAACCATTGGAAATGTTCCAATAGTTCAAGACTTAAGAGTAATTTTAAAAGAGTATTGCAAATCCTACTGCTGGCTACAGTGTTGATTAGAGATGTCCTGATCCGATCTTTAGGATGGGGATCGGCTGCCAATCCGCTGTATTTTGAAGATCGGACAATATCGGCTTCCACCACAAGATCGGGCCAGTCCGATTGCCGTGTAGCATTCATAACTCTGGGCCACACCCCAACATGGTAGGTGCGGTAATGCGCCTCAAATCTGGTTGCCACTCGACTCCGCCATCCGCGGGAAGAAAAAAAGGCAACACCACCATTTAGACCCGTCCATGGTGTACCGTGGTGAAGTCAGTTTCAGTTGGACGTTTGATATTCGGCTCCGTAGCTAAAGTGGTAGTTCACCCTCAGTGTTAAAAAAAAAAAAAAAAGGATTGGTACCAGATCGGATCGGCAAGACTATAAAAAAATCGTATCGGAAGCCAAAAATGTGGATCGGGACATCCCTAGTGTTGATGTTTATCATTATGTGGAAAAGTTGGGCCCAATTGTGCCCGAGAGCCTGTTTAGGAGCACCAAATTTGAGAAAACTCTATCCAAAAAAAAAAAATCTATCATGAAGGAAAAACCTCTTTCCTCTTGCACATGGTACTGCCTCTGACTCGCCCCTAGCTACATGAGCCCACCAGCTCAAAATAATCCCAATTTTCAACACATCGCTACATGGCCCGGAGGTAGTGGAAGAGAAGCTAATGCTTTGGTTGACATTGAACAGAAACTTAACTTGAATAGGAAACAAGGGCAGATGAAACTAGGGTGTATTTCACAAACACATAATGAAATGGAGAAAGTTAGAAAAACAAGCTTTTAGTGGAGGTGAATAATGGTTCAGACCAACCTCGAAGCTGTAATTTTAGATGTATGCATCAAAGTGATGAAGACATTCACTTCCAAACTGTTTATATAAAGCAAGCTAATGCATAATGGAAGTGATGGTGTTAAGAGTGATGCCAGATGAAGGTCCATGTGGTGAAAACCAGGGAATCCTGACATTTGACAAGCTTCTTGACAAGACAAGGCCAGACCATCACATTTTACCCAAAGGTATTTTGCTTTGTCAGACAAATTCTTGATGCTATACCACCAAAAACACACACTCCCTCAGCTCACTGATGGTGTAAGGGGAGAACTAATGCTAAAAGGTTGGGTGTAGTTCTCAGGTCAAGTCCTTACAGTGTTTGTGGTCAGGTTTCAGTAACAGATGTTTAGCAGGGAAGTACAAAACACCAAAGGGCAATATCATCACTGCTGGAATTTAGAGCTGAATACATGCACAACACACACTTACACAATAGTCCAGCCTGTTGTTAAATAGGTGCCTGGTGCTTGACTTTAGTCCTCAGCCTTTGACAGGTGAAGCCTTATTGATGAACTCCAACTTCATGGTGTACCTCAGCGGTTCTTAAATGTTTTACAAATAACACCCCAAAAATGGGTGGCATTTGAAGTTTGATTTGGTACCACTGTCCATAATGTCAAAACCTAGACAATTACTGAAGTACATTAAATGGCTATTTTACTCCATTATGGTCCATTATAATGGCTTATCTATCAGTACAATAATCCCTTATTAATTGCAGTTACTTGGCTCCAGAATTTCAACAAAGTAGAATTCCTTATTTATAAATAGAATATTTTCGTAGTTAGAGCATAGAAAACCTGTTTGCTACCTTCTTAATATGGTTTTTAACATTATTAGACTCAGCGACCCTAGTGAGGATAAGCGGCATAGAAGATGGATGGATGGATAGATGGACATTATTAGAGACCTCTAGACATGAAATAACACCCCTATAGTTACCTTTATACTCATATTACGGTACCTGATATAGTAGACACAATAATAGAAAATAAGCCATTTAAGACATAAGTAACATACAGTAAATAAGACTTGTGTGTGTTGCTATAATTGTGTTCTGGTGCTGGGGGAGCTGAGAGGTGGGTGAACAGGGGGTTCGGAGTTGATATAATACAGGTATTTGTATTTTAGCTCATTTAGCCATTTTTATGCTTTAAAATGCTTAATTTAGGCAAAAAAATGTAACATTTGCTGAAATATGCATGTTTTAACAATAATAGGCCGTATTCAACAACAAAACAGCATGATTCATTCATTGATATATTTTGGAAAAACCGTGATAGAGTGAAGATATGAAATTTGAAGCACGAACTGGTGAGGGATTACTGCATATCATACAATATTTCCTCATGTAGTGGAGGAAACCGGGGGTGTTACTCATGAAGAGAAGAGGCATTTATTTCTACATATTTTCAAAATGCTAAATAATACTCTCTTTTAAAAAATAAATATTGCAAAAGAAACTGGAATGTAAAACAAAATACAAGGACTGCTACTGAGAAAAGGCACTGTAACTACAGCATCATGACTTGATGGAGGCAGTTTTAACAGTTTCTATGTGTCTTCTACCAGTTGGATTTGTAAAAAATACAAATAAATGCATCTAGTGCAAGACCAAATATAAGATCTCAAATAGTTGAGCATGTTGTTGAGCATGAGATAAATGGTCAAAATAACACACTCCCATTGATAAAGACATGACTGGGTGAAGGGGAGCTGGAGGAAGCCAGCATGACCGGAGAAGGAAAAGGAAAACGGTAAGACAGTAAGACAGAAAAGAATAACAATGACAAAAGGAAATCATGTGGCACTGTTCCACAAAACAAAAGAGACATACAGTGATTGTTTGTACGCATC
Source organism: Dunckerocampus dactyliophorus (assembly GCF_027744805.1). Classification (NCBI taxonomy): domain Eukaryota; kingdom Metazoa; phylum Chordata; class Actinopteri; order Syngnathiformes; family Syngnathidae; genus Dunckerocampus; species Dunckerocampus dactyliophorus. Next base: position 12,829,745 of record NC_072824.1, read on the forward strand.
TTTCTACAAGCGTTTATTTTTAACTACTCTTTAAAAGCAAGGTGACCACTACAATCTGGATGAATTTCTTTCTACTTACTCACACTGTGTGGTTGTTTGTATTATTGCAGACTGGATAAAAGAAGTGGACTTAGTCACTTGAGCATCCGCTGTGACTCCTGGTTGAAAGCTTGGCCTTCTACTGGGTCATTAGGAGTCAAACGTGACCATATTGGGTCGCGCTGTAAACCGTCCCTGTGTTGATGGTAGTAATTTATCAAAGGTAAGGTGACCACACCCCAAGGCGCACCATGTGTTTGGGCTCGCTCAGCTGTGACATGTGAGGAGCCTCATGAAAGGAAATGTGTGCTGTCATGACCTGATTTAAAGTTGAAAAACTGGGAGTAAAACGTTGCTTTATAACGAGCATATGGAGCAAAGACTAGCTGCAATTTTAAGACTGCAAAAGCTGCTAAACTAACACCTGATTTTTCACTAAAATGAAATACTGTTAAAAAAAAAACGATTTACCTATGTAAAGAAACAGCAAAACAAGTCAAAGTGCTACATAACAAGCATAAGGAGCTAGCTGCACTTTAGCACTGCAAAAGTGACAAGTGCACACACTTGTTAGCAAATGACAAGCTAACTTTGGATTTTTTTTTCACCCAAATGGAACCCCCAAAGGACCTAAAACAAACTTCACTTAAACTCTATGTAATGAAACTACATATCAATGTAATGAAACAAGAAATGAAGTTAAAGTGCTATTTAACCAGTGTTGGGAGTAAAGGCATTAAAAATAAGGCTGTTGCTGTTTTCAAGTAAGGGGTAATTTAGTTAATTACGATTTCAAATGTTACAACGCCATTACCAACAGTAAAATGTGGTGCGTTATTATGCACTAATATCTATATCATCGATCTGGATATCGCTTCAGTCACCATTGTTCACTACCACTACTACACAGGAGGCTAAATAGCTCGTCAATGAGAGTTGACAGGTAACCGCTGCTAACTAATTGCCCAACACTGTATAGCAGCATAAGACGCAAAGACTAGCTACACTTTAGCGCTGCAAAAGATAAGACAACATATTTTTTCCCCAAAATGAAGCATTAACTAGTACAAGAAATCAAGTTAATGCTGAACTCTATGCAAGTTATTAATTAGAAATAAAATTAGAAAATAATAGAAATAGAAATAATCCATTCCAGGGTACAGGCAATGTTTAATTTTGACATGCTTAACTGTCATAGAAATGTAAAACTAAGTTGAACTGCGATCACGGCAGCTATCCTAGGGCATCGTGCAATATGCTCACGTCTTGAATGACATTGGTTCGTACACTATGGACTTTCAATGTACGTATATTTTATGTCTCTTGACAAAATTTCAAATTTTACAAGCTAGCCAGCTATGTGGAAAGACTTGGCTAAGCGAAGCAATCCTATACTAACAAAATGCGCCGGAAAACCTGCTAATTCTACATGTTTAGCCAACACAAAGGCTTGCTTCTTTTTTTGTTTTTGTTTTTTTAAGTTTAGGTATTAGCAAGTGGTGCTTAGCAACTGTAAACCTAACTTATAACGGCAATTACTATTTTAATTCAGCACTGAGTAATACGATTTGATTATTGATCAGCTAAAAAACTGAGAAGAGTTTTCGCAGAGTACACTGAAAACTGTCATGTCGACAAATATGGACTCAGGCAACTTCTGAGCCTACAGTTGAATAATGAAGTTTGATGCTATTATATGTTTTGTGTTTATTCCTATCACTGATTGGGTATGACAATTATGACATTATATACAGATCACCTTTACACGCAGACATCACAAGAGTCCTTCAAATATATAATACCTTATAGTCACGTAAAGCAAGGCAACAATACAGACCTTCAAAATCAGAAATGATTCCCTCCAAGTGTGGATTAACTCCAGAATCCGCCATCTTTCTTGTGTTGGTTCAATGTCCAAACTATGGTCAGTGAGGAGTAGTGTCACAAGCTCAGGAAGAACTTTAACTTTCTGTGAACGAGCCACAAAGTTGTGTATAAAACTAAGTTCAGGGAATGAACCAGCATGCCTCCTCCTTCCTACGCCACCCCTCTGTAGCAAAAGATACACTCCCCCTACTCCCTCCATGTCCTGTGTGTGTGTGTGTGTGTGCATGTGTGTTTCCCCTGCCCCCCACGCAAGTCATTCCTCCAGACTCTTCTCTTGCAAAGTGGCTCTCAAATTAGACTTTTGACGATCAAAGTTGCCTACATGGCACACGGTCATCTAAACAAAGATTCCCTCCTTCCCTTACAGAGCTAAGCACCATCATCAGTATTTTAGTGCCATTTTTGGCCAAGCGGCCTCTACGAGCCAGGCATGTTAATTAAAAGTGCGGCCACCTCAGTGGTCGCTCTGACACGAAAACCTGAGGTACTTCCTGGTGAAAGTTGACATTTGGAAACCAGGGTGGCGCCTCTGGGCAATCAGTGAGATTCCAGCACAAACCAACCCTCTGGAATAGGTTATTATCAGCAAAAATGGCTCAAAATGTTGTGTTTATAGGTCATTTAGAAAACCCACAATTCTCCCATAGGGTGATAAGATCATTTTAGAATACCTACTGGTGAGGTAGATGGGTGTCCAAACTTTTTCCAGAGAGGGTCGCATACAGAAAAATTGAAGGATGCGGAGGCCCACTTAGATACATTTGGTCCATTACAGATGCTAAAATAAATAACTAAATACATAAAGATGCAAAAGCCAATCCAATGTACAGCAGGTTAATATATATGCCAGTGATACCCCTGATCACGGAAAACCGCTAATTGTTTCTTTGTCCTCCATTTCTGCAGACAAGGGCATTTGGAATTTGGCTTTGGCATTGCTACTATGAATGATAATACACATAATATGGAAGTGGCAGTGTGCAAGGCAACTGCACATTAAGTGCTTAACGCACATATTTTAATCCAACCCAGCATCAGGGGAGTGATGTGTGGCTGTTTTTCCATTGGAGTTGAACAGCTGCCACCGTCTTAATGTGCCAGCAGAAGCTATAGCAATAAATGTCTATATTTGATCAAAGTTAATGAAGATTTGTCAGATCAACATACGTCAATGTTCGGACTTCTTTGCACCCTTTATCACAGAGTCGTTCTATTTCCGCTTGTTACATCTGGCTGAGATCCAACTTTACAAGTACCATCAACCACCTTAACGGCACCGTTATCTTGTCCAAAACTCGGTTAACTTTAACCGGCTGTTAACTTGACATTAAAGTTAACCGACCTAAGCACCGCCACTAACATTTTAACAGTGTGGTTAACTCTAAAGATGGAATTTGTGGCTAACGCTGCCTTGATGATGCCGTACTGTCATGTTTCCTTACATGCATTGCTGATGTCTGCATTATGCATTACTTCACACTTTACACTGTACATTGCAGCTTTTCAGCACATGACAAATTATTTATATTTGCAAGACAGAAAAACATGCTTTTAACTGCCTAGATTTTACAGGAAACTATTTTATTGAAGCGTGTTAAGCTTGCAAATTCGATCTTAGTCGTGTTTAAGAACAACTATTTTGATGGAATAATTGTACATAGAGCTATTTGAGGCTTTATTGGCATCACAAGCATGTATTTTTATGAACTTGCAATTTGAGGCGATAGTTACATTATTTTTAAAGCTTTCCAGAGGAATTGTAAGTATAGCGTGTCTGATGGTGTACATAGTCTTGCCTTTGCAATGTATTGAAAGCTGTGCTCTGTACACTTGTGTAACAATAACAAATAAAACATACATTTGATAAATATGGCTCATGTGTCGTTTATACATGAATAGCTATTATCATATAATATTATCATATAATGGTATTATCATCTTGGCACCGATATTAGGTTGAACCCTAAGACTCTTACTTTGAAGGCGAGCCGACTTTCAGTATTTTTCCAAACTATAACAGCTTGTGCTGAACAAAATATTTTTAACCAAAAACATTTTTATTTAATTGTGTCGTTCATAAGTTGCTCACCTGTTTTAATTCGTAAAACGCTTCATTTTAGCTTCATTTGCTGCAGAATACAATTTAAACATTTTTAAGTTAAGCGCGTCCGGTATCTGGCATAGGGCCCGAGGTTCATTTTGCTGTAAAGCTGGAAACTATGTTAAATATTGCTTACTTTTATTAATAATAATAATAAAAATAAAAATAATAATAATAATAATAATAAAACTAATTAATAGTTTTCTCCGGGTACTCCGGTTTGCTCCCACGTTCCAAAAACATGCATGTTAGGTTGATTGGCAACTCTAAATTGTCCATAGGTATGAATGTGAGTGTGAATGGTTGTTTGTCTATATGTGCCCTGCTATTGGCTGGCGACCAGTCCAGGGTGTACCCCGCCGCTCGCCCGAAGTCAGCTGAGATAGGCTCCACCATACCCCTGCGACCCTAATGAGGATGGATGAATACAAATCGACAGTAGCAAACATACAGTACATACAGTATGTATAAAAGGAAAGCCAGTGAAACGGTCAAACTGTCCCTATCATAAACGCTTTATTAATTTTATAGGCAATGTTTTAAATGTTAAACAAACCAGTCCCCCAACTCTTAAAGGAAATCAAACCCTCCCAAACAGGAAGCAAGCAGGTCCACTCCCAGACTGTGATATCTAATCACTATTGATTACATATCACAATAGGGTTTCTATGACAAACAAGCTCAGCAGTCGCAGCTGCAGCTTTTATAGGCTGCGAGGCTATTTGAGCAAAAAAAAAAGTTCATTCTAGTGGCCGCTAATAAGATGCCAAACTCACCCTTTAACACCTGAGAGGTCAATGGCGACACAGGGAAACCTTGTGTGTTTATGGTGCAGTCGCTGGTGAGGTGTCTCAGGACAAGGAACAGAAAATGTCACAGAATAAACACGCAGTATTTGAGATTATCCACCGGGAGTTAACCACGGAAGAACATCTGTCCCTTAAAAATCTTTATGTTTTGCTTTTTATTGGCATCCACATAACATGCATCATAGATCCTGCAGCTGTGCACGCACATTTATAGTTTGTGTGTTTGGGCCTGGACGCTGCACGTGCTATTTAACATACATGTGAAAGTATAGTAGAGAACATAGTTAGATTGGTGCATATACAGCATATAAATAAATACACACTGTACTTAGTTGCAACAGTGTGTGGCATCAGCACAGCACCATCCAATGTGAGTTGTGTTGTAAAAGCTGCACCACGAGGTTTACTGCAGCACTCAATTAAACCAAAACACAGTATGTGAAATACACACTTCTACAGCCAGGGTGTATTTATGTAAACAGGGACGCACACTAGCTGCAAGGCAATGCTGAGCGACAGAATGAGGAAAAGCTCCAAAACAACATCTGGGGAAGCATGTGTGTGTGTGTGTGTGTGTGTGTGTGTGTGTGTGTCAAATATGCGCATGTGTATACACGTGCTGGGGAGTTGTGTTTGAGTGTCTGAAGGGTGAATCCGCCAAACCAAAACTACTTAACATAGTGACACAAGAGTTGGACTTGTGTGTCATTGTTGGGAATGTTGTGTGTGTGTTTATGTGCAGTGCAGTACACAATGCGCTTGTACAGCTAGTGTACTAAAATTAGATTATGTATAATATATTTTACCACTGAATTTAATTCAGTTTGAATTATATACAGTACATCCCTCGTTTATCACAATATATTCATAGTGGCATGTTTATGACTCGCTTACAACCTTCTAAATAACTTTTTGACATTATTAGAGCCCTCTAGACATGAACTAACATCCCTATAGTCACCTTTACAGTCGTATTACCCAATATTGTACACATAATAACAGTAAATAGCCATTTAAGACATAAATAAGACGCATGCTGGGGGGGTTGAGTGGTGCGACGTTGAGGGTTCAAAGCTTGGCGTGGGTTATGGTCACAACAGAGGTTTGATAGGGATTTTTATTAGCGCTTATTGTGCTTGTGAGATAATTCAAACCTGCAATAAAAGCCTATTGTTCTGGTGATCAAGTCTGGTGGTTGTATGTCTCACTGAACATTACAGTAACACTACTGCCACCTAGTGACCAGTGTAGAATACACCATATCATTCACAGCTTTTTTGAATGTGTCTTCTGAATGCGTTCTATTTGTATTTTAGTTCATTTAGCCATTTTTATGCTTGAAAATGCTTAATTTAGGCCAGAAATACACCAAATTTGTTTCAATTTGCTTCAATAAATATATTTGTCACTAAAAATAGGCCATATTCAATTACAAAACAGTATGATTAATTAATTTAATGTTGGAAAACCATGATAGAGTGAAGCCGCGAAGTGGTGAGGGTAATTACAAAACAATATGTGCAATAGTTATTGCATGAAAACATACTAAACTGTCTTCTTGAGTAATCTTGTAGATGCGTCTGTGTAGGCTCTCAGTCGTACAGGAGTTGTCCATCGAGGAAAAGGCTTCTTGAGACGTCATCTGTACTTCTGTGAAGAAGTTGTCGGACGTTTCGCTCCTCATCCGAAGAGCTTCGTCAGCGAACTAATAAGTGCTGGTAGCCTAGGCCTTAAATACAGTAAGAGTGGGCGGAATTGGTGTGCCAACACCCTCCTCCTATTGGTTCCTTACACTACACCTGGGCGGAGTAGTGGTATAATCCTATCCTGCTATTAACACCTCCGATAAAAGGGAAGTGTCGCTCCCTGAATTGGGTATGAACGACTCTGATACTGGCTCGTTAGCATCTATTGTTCTGGCTCGGCCCTGGCTTCACCTCATTTGCAAGACTAAGAGCTGTGGGTTTTGGTCTCAGTAACCTACTGAACACAGGGTCCAAATTAAACCTCAAACCACCATTCCGATTCAATGATGGGTTCTGTTGTTTGACAAAAATAGCTTCCTTTACTCCTCTTTCAAACCATCTGTTTTGTTTGGCCAAAATCTTTACCTCGCTGTCCTCAAAAGAGTGATTGGTAGCTTTAAGGTGTAGATGTACTGCTGATTGAGGCCCACTAGAATTGTCCCTGCGATGTTGATAAAGCCTTTTTTGGAGCATTTGCTTAGTTTTCCCCAATTCCCACTTCCCTTTTATCGGAGGTGTTAATAGCAGGATAGGATTATACCACTACTCCGCCCAGGCTTACTGTAGTGTAAGGAACCAATAGGAGGAGGGTGTTGGCACACCAATTCCGCCCACTCTTACTGTATTTAAGGCCTAGGCTACCAGCACTTATTAGTTCGCTGTCGAAGCTCTTCGGTTGAGGAGCGAAACGTCCGACACCTTCTTCACAGAAGTACAGATGACGTCTCAAGAAGCCTTTTCCTTAATCTTGTAGATGTCGATGGACACAGCAAGACATCAATCAAATACATTCTTTATCTCTAAACATGGTGGACAAGTGGTTACCATGTTGATCTTACAGTCAGGAGTTTGACAGTTCAAATCTCTGCTTTTCGGGCTCAAACTGAATGCAATGTGAAGCACCTGCTGCTTGAACTTCATAAACGATCAGGAATTAAATGATTCATAAATTGGCACCAATTTGGTATTTCTACTTATTTTCTTCTTGCACCTTCAGCACCCCGCAGTCAGCTGAGGATGTTGTCAGTGGCGGGGCTCTTAGTGTTTCATGATGCAATTAGTGTTTCCATTATGCTGGACAATGTCACCTGTCACACATCCTGCCCGAGGATTTCGCAGACAGCAAAGACAACAGGCTTATCGTCATTCTTAAGTCTCATAAAAAGAATATTTGACGCAACAGTGCAACAGTACAAGTCTGAGGCGTTAACTCCGAAAAGGATATCCTCTACACTTCTTTTATGGAACATGCTGAACTGGGTGACTTCCTTGGTTTCCTTCACACTGAGATTATGACCATGTAGGAAACCCTTACGTATCGCATTTAAGGGCAGCTGCAGCCTTTACTTAGTGCATACATTAAGTAATTTAGAATAGATAATGGACATTTTGGACTCAGTGACTACATATTTCCTCAAAAATTGCAATAAGTGACGCTGGGCCTCAATTAATTGGCTGGATGTGTTATCCGCTTGAACGAACGGCGCACTTCAGGAAGGACAAGCATTAGTGCATCAAACTCATTACTTTTTCCTATTCTTATGATACACAATAGATTGATGCCTCGACACTAATGAACAAATCATGTTGTTTCATGGTTGAATATGGCCTAGAATTGATTAAAAAAAATGCACATTTGAGCAAATGTCATCTATTTTTTTGCATATATTAAGCATTTTCAAGCATAAAAATGGCTACACTAAAAAACAAATATAAGGCATTCAGAAGACGCATTCAAAGACGATGTGATGATATTTGGTATTCTACACGGGTCACTCGGTGTCAGTAATGTTCTGTAATGTTTGGTGAGACACACAAGCATCAGACTCGATCGCCGGAATAACAGGCTTTTATTGCAGGTTTGAATTATCTCTCGACAGGCACAATCATCCCTAACATGAGCTACTTTTAACTAAAACTCAACTCTGAACCCTCGACATCACTGAGCTTCTCTAGCACCAGAACACATTTACAGCATCACACGAGCGCGAGCCTTATCCATGTTTTAGATGGCTGATTTTGTCTTATTATGTCTATTATATTGAATAATACAAGTATAAAGGTGACTATCAGGATGTTATTTCATGTCTAATTCTAATAATGTTTTTAAAAAATCCTATTTAGAAGTTTGTTAACGGGTTTTCTATGCTCTAACTACAAAAATATTTGATTTATAAATCAGCATTCCTATTTCACAGAAATTCACTTATCACAGTCCGGGCTGGAACCAATTAACTGTGATAAACAGGAAATTAACCTCAAAAAGATGCTGCACTTACCTTTACCATGACTGATAGCTTACTACTATACTCCATGTTTGTAACCACACACCGCCTGCAGAGCAGACATAGCATCTGTAAAGCTGTTTACAGTGGAGTTTAAACTCTTTAACACTCACTTGAAAGGAACTACACTCAATCAGCGCACAACAACCGATGCTGCCGCTAAAAAAACAAACTCATGGTACTGCAAGGGTGTTGTCATGACAACGGGTGCAAACAGTGCTGCAGCAACACAGGTTTAAAAATCAGGAAGTAGCCCTGCCCAAGAGAATCATATCGGAGGAAGTAGTGTCTGACTGAAATGTTTCCATGACTACAAAAAAATCCTCTTTATTGCAAAATATGAATCACGCACATGGAACATTGGACAGAAGCAAGAGGACAGGAAGCGAATGCAACAACACTGACACCCAGTGGTCATTTGAAGCATTCGTTACACACAGTATATACTGTATATTGATATCTGGCCGCGAGAGCTAAGCTGCTTTATTAACGGCTGAATTAAAAGCTACTTTGTGCAGAGTCACTCAGCTTGACGTCTGGATTTAAGACGGTTAAGAACATCATGGATTAACTCTCAATGCAGGCGGCACATTGTTCCATTGCAGCAAATCAACAGAGCTTCGGGGGACAACTGAAACATCTCGGATGCAGGATTGCATGTCCGTCAAAGGACTTAGCTGACATATGCTCTGCCTTGGCTTCCTTGCAACTCAAAATAAACCATCTGTGTCTGTCACAATTAAGCCAATCTCCTATGGAAGCATGGGGATTTAACACGGTACACATACTGACATGCGGAGAAGCAGTCACTCAGTCAAGTAGCTTCCTCTTTCTGTGACAGCCCATCTCATGAGGTTTACTGCTAGTTATCCAGTGATAGTGTGCATGCATTTCTTAAGATTAAGGATACGATGAGAGGATATATCAAGAGAGAAGCAGCAACGAAAACATCACACACTACAGGACTACTGTAAAGCGGACTGCCTCCCCCTCATGCAAAGCAAAGTGTTCAAAGTATGACACAAGTTAGAAAAGAGACTGGACTTACTGGCTATTCTGGCTCGCTCCATAGTTCAACCTCCAATAGCCACATCAACCTTTTTTTACTCTCCTTCCTTCTCTCTCGTTTTCTTCATGAAGACTTCCCCTTTTCATGCCCCGACTGACTCCTGACGCCCCGTCACCCTGTCCCCCCACGTTCAACCCTCCTCTCTCCTCCCTCCTGCCTCGCTTTGACTTCCTCCAAGTTTTAATGTCTTCAGTCTGTCAGGGTAGCAGCTGACGTCGGCGGCCATGTGCGACTCATATGGAGTCCTTTGTTGCTTTCTGTTGCTTTCTATGCCTTGCTGAATTTTCTCTTTCCCTTGTTTCTTTTGTTTTCTTAACACAGAAGCTGCTCCACTTTCACCTCTCGCAAACTCAGCACCGTAAACTAGGAACAACATGTACTGACCCCGATGCTGACTTTTTATGTGACTAAAAATGTATGGTTGCAGATGATCACAACGTACCCCACCAGACATCCCTTAGTTGTTTCTGATACAGTGTATCCAGTATACAATATTACTACTAAAAAATCATTTAACAATGGATTGAATGTATCGGGGGTTCAAAGCATGGCATGGGTTACAGCCTCAATAGTAGCCTGGGTTTTTATTAGGGATTATTGTGCCTGTTGTGACATCATCCAAACTGTAATAAAAGCCCGTTGTTCCATCAAATCTGGTGCTTCTCACCGAACGTTACAGTAACATTACTGACACCTACATGTAGACTGGTTGGGCAAACTCCCATGCACCCTCCAGTACCCTGGCAAGTGTGTAGAGCTGTTCCAGTGTTCCGCAACCAGGACAAAAAACACATTGCACCTCCTGTAACTGAGGCTGGACTAACGGTCATACTTTTCTCTCCAGCACTATGGAATAGACTTACCCAGGGAGGCTGGGGAGTGTGATCCCCCTGTATTTGGAACACACCCTTTGGTCACCACCACCAATGGTGCCAATCCAGAGGTACTGATCTCGACTTCCACGCAATGTTGAAGAGACGTGTCAAGCAAGACAGTCCCTCAACATCCAGAGCCCTGAGGAAATCAGGGTGACCTTTGCCAAAATGCATTTGACCCTTGCGGTGTCCTGTGCGGGGCGTTGGTGGCGCCTTGGTCCGTGTACAACCGGAGCAGGAGCCTGGTGTGCATTGCCAGCAGTAAGTCGAGCCTGTTCCCTGTGAATGTTGGCCTCCGCCAAGGCGCCCCTCTGTCACCGATTCTGTTCAAAACTTTTTGGACAGACTATCTAGGCTCAGCTAAGGCATTGAGGGAGTCCAGTTTGCGGGCCTTAGGATCTCGTCTCTATTTGCAGATGATGTGGTCCTGATGGCCTGATCAGGTTGTGACCTTCAGCATTTACTGGGGAAGTTTGCAGCTGAGTGTGAAGCTTCTGGGATGCGACTCGGCACCTCCAAATCTGAGGCCATGGTACTTAGTCGGAAAAGGGTTGATAGCTCCCTGTGGGTTGGGAGTGAGGTCTTGCCCCAGGTGGAGGAGTTCAAGCACCTCGCGGTCTTGCTCACGAGTGAGGGAAGGCTGGAGCGTGAGATTGACAGTCTAGTGATTGTGTGTCTCATCGAACATTACAGTAACATTACCGACACTTACTGACCAGTGTAGAATACTACATAACATCAACGTCTTTGAATGCGCCTTTTGAATGCCTAATATTTCCACTAGGGCTCATTTAGCCATTTTTATGCTTAAAAATGGCAAGAAAATGTAACATTCGCTTAAATATGCATATTTTTACTAATGCTAAGTTGTATTCAACCACAAAACAGCATGATTTATTCATTAATATATTTTTGTGATAGAGTGACGCCGCAAAATTCGAAGCGCAAAGTGGAGACGGACGACTGTATCTAACAAAAGAGAGTGCAACCCTCACATTTCAGCAGTCCTGTTTTTTATCTACCAGAATCTTGAAAGTAAATTTGGATATACTTTAGAATAGTCAGTGTACAGCTTGTATTGTATAACAATATACATTTACCATCCACTAAAAAAACAAACCATTATTGTCTGGCAGCACAAGAGAGTACTAGGCATGTCCTATAAGATTGGCCGACCCGGCATAAAAATGAGTTATCGGTGCATATAGGTATCGTTTTTTTTATTTTGCCAATAATGATTTTGGCACACGAGTGATAATGTCTTTCTCCACACAGCAACAAGCTTGCTGGAATAATTTCCAAGTTTTGCCATCGGATTGTAAATATGTAATTTGCAATGACTGTACAGTAAGTAAGGTGTTTTTGAAAACTATTTTTATGCTATTTGACTTGAACCTGAATGTAGTTAAATGCATGTTTTGGAGAAATATGAATACATTGGAAAACAAATTGTTCAACAAATTATTTTTAGTGCAAAACAGCAAATTAACAGAATAAAGTCATCCATCACAGTCAAGACTTGACTCGTGACCGTGAATTTCTGCCATGTACAATTCAGTATTAATAAATGTAACATTTTCATACTTACTGTAGAGCGTAGACAAACTGTTTATGATGTGCTATCTTTACCATTATTACAGCCCTGTAGACATGAAATAACACCCCTGAAGTCACCTTTAGACTCCTATTAGTCTTTGTGGACACCGCATTGCACAACTGTAATGTGAAGGCTATGGGATCACTGCGGGGACACAGGCGACAGCCATGGCTTCAACCATTCGCAAGCCAGCAAGCTAACTAGTTAGCCTCCAATTTATTTACTGTATTTTAAACTTTAAGGGTTTAAAACAAGAGTGGAGAAGAAGGAAAAGACTTTATCATGTTGGACATGCCATGGCTGACTATAACAATGGAACATTACTGACGTCAGGGTGTACCCCGCCTCTCCGCCAAAGTCAGCTGGGATAGGCTCCAGCATACCCGCGACCCTAGTGAGGATAAGTGGCATAGAAGATGAATGGATACTGACACCTAGTGGCCAGAATACTACATATACCTTTGTCTTTCAGCATGATTTGACTTATTATACGTCATAGTCAACCACGGCCATAGTCAACCAACAGCGACCATTTATTCATTACTACATTTTTGAAAAAACATGATACTGATAGAGCGAGGGAGCCATAATGGAGTTGCGATATTGCGAGGGATGTCTGTACAAAAAAGCTGCTTGGGGTTGGGTTTGAACCCTCTGCCTTAATAGGCAGCATTACACCACCAGGGACTGTGCACAGGTGAACTCTGCCATTTTGTTCTGTTATTCTTTTGTGTGCTGTCAATCATTGTGTCAACAAGCATGATCCTGCCTCAGGTTGACTTGGTGCTCTATGCCTCATGGAAGAAATGCGCATCCTTTGTGTGTTTGCAGAGAATGCGCCCCCTTGTGCAAATCTGAATAAGTCCTTCAAAAACAGCAACACCGTTAAGTAGTATGGTAAAGTTAATTCATCTGTATTGATTCTGCAATGGTATCACTATGTATTAAGTGGGGAAAAAAAGGGGAGGATTTTGATGTGGAGATTGCAAAATTGTTCCTGTTTGACTATATCTGTATACACAGAGAAGAGAATTTAGCTGCATCAGCTCTTTGTAAACTGTGCTTTCATAAAAAAAGAGGAAATGTGCACTCACAATAAATATGAAATTAACTAAGGAAATATCAACAGATGCCACTCAATATTTAAGGCTTGTCAAATCACAGGTGCAGTAGTCGCTTTGAGGAGATCACCTCAGTGGCAAGCCAAACGGCTACAGGAGAAATGCCCCACAGTGGTCAACTTCTTTTTACACTTGTGTGGCAGTTAAACATGATCAAATGTAACTTAAAAACATTCCCTGTATGATGAAAACAGTTTTACCCTGGAACTGATTATTTCTATTGCCATTTTTTCCTATAAGAAAAACGTCACTGTTTTGGGCAAGACCTCCAACACTGGCTCTCAGCTGAGTTTTAAATGTAACATCATGTCGTTTTACTCATTGCGGCACTCGCATGGTTGCCTGAGAATGTCTACAATGAACTTAACCACAGAGATCATGCTGTCTGACTCGCAACTAGCATTTGGACAGGGTCAAGGGCCACTCAGGGAGCCGTCTTCATCGAGGGAAAGCCTCAACACATGTTTTCGGACAAGTTCTTGTACCTGCACCAGCATGTGTGCACACATCGACGGGGGGACACACACACAGCATGTTAGACAAAAAAGGAAGGCCAGTGACGATGATCTGCTATTTCTCCAAAGCGGCACTGATCACACGTATTATCAGGTCTGAACTCATGTGATTCAACTGTCTGACTACATCTTTAAAAGGGAATAACACAAATTTAATATGAGACCAGCAGAACGTACTGAGAGAGTGCACACTGAAACAAACCCATCCAATCAGAGAAGTGACGTGAAGCAGAGCAGAGGACTGAGATTCGGGGTATTTAAGCGCATGTGTGTGTGTGTGTGTGTACTTTTAAAGCAGATGAGGACAGTGGGGGAAGTTGTTCCAGTGTCACATGCAGCTACTGTCATTTGCGTATTCATAAAACAGGACACCGTTGTTCAATTTCTGTGTCGAGCAATCTACTGACTTACAAGTGCCTGTTCGTGACATGACTGAGAAGGCTGTTGACATTGTCTTTGGCAAGTAGATGCAACTGAGGGTGTTGTCACAATTGCTCATGTTGGTAATCAGCCTATTGCGTCATGCTGTGATAATGTCAGCTTTAACACAGACAGAAGAGACAGGCTTAGTGGTGAAAAGCTCCTCTTTGTCTTTGTCATTTTATAGAAAGGTGTATAAGTGCACACTCATATTTAGAGCAACATGTGATGCATTTTTCAAAATTGACCATGATATGCAAGACTCAAGTTTTGGGAATAGTGTACAAACATTAGTCCGCAAAGTCTGCAGATTTGTAGCATTTTTCTCACAGTGTAGTGCAATGTAGTTTTTCTCTGTGTAGTGCAGATGTGGATGTTTTGTTCCAATTGCTTAGCACATATGTACGTGGCACTGCTGTAACAGAGCCCCAGAAAAGTACCTGATAATCTAAAACAACAAACAAACAATATTCAACTGGGGTGTCACAAGATCTTGTGTCACAAGATCTTCTGAGTTTAAAATGTGACAAGAATTCCCGTTCAGAAAAAAAATGTCTCGTGGGCAGTGGGCCTGGGATGATAATAAATTAATTAATTAAGCACACAATAAATGAAAATGTATTGCCATTTGCATGCATGTCTGTTTTCCTAGTCTCTCGCCTCCAAACAGGCAGGAAGAGTTCACTCTGTGCATTGGTTTCACATTGGCGCGTTTGTTCCATAGAACAACAGCATGAACACAGTTAACCCTATTCTCAGGCATACAGTCTTTTTCTCTCAGTGGGTGGAGGCGGGGCTGGTAGCATACACACAGAGTGAAGAAGAGTGTACCCTCTTGAGGAGCAATGCAAGGTAACGAAGTAGAAATTAAATTAGTATGTTGCAATATATTGTAAGTAATGTAAAAAAGTAATTTTAAAATCCAATCGCTGCTTCGTGGTTGACTATCACCTATTATTAGTTAAAAAATATTGAAAGACAAGTTATATGTAGTATTCTAGTCACTGGGCATCAGTAATGTCATGAGAAATGACGTTAAATTACATTACCTTTCATACTGCATGGAGACTGGCTGCTGAGCCAGCAGAGCTGAGCTAACATGCCATGGCTGAGATTGAATGAAAAAAGGTTCTCCTCTCATTCCGTGTAGAAGTGGTAAGAGTTTGGCTTCTTTGTCCTTCCTCCCCACTCCATTTGAAACACGTTCTTAAGTTTATAATAAGTAATTTGGAGAGGCTAAGTAACGCCACTAGCTTGCTATGCTAGTGGCAGCCGTCTGTTTTGTCCCTGTAGTTATCCCATAGCCTGCGCAATGTGATGTAAACAAAGAATAATAACATGTCTGCAGGGCTCTAGTAATGTTAAAACTCGTATTTACAAAGTCATTAACGGGTTTTCTGTGCTCTAACTACGACAATTGTATTTATTAATATTGAATCCTACTTTGTGGAAGTACACTTATCACAGTTGAGTCTGGAACCAATTAACCACAATAACAAGGGACGATTGTACATTCAATTAAGTTGAGAATGGGGGATAATACATCACAGCATATCATAGCCCAAATATGGTCTAATAAGTATAAAAGCTGTGAACAGTATAGGAATGAGTAATCTTATTGGACATTGGGTAAGTTCCTGGCTTTACTGTGCATCATCTCACTTTTAATCATTTTAAAGACGAAGTCCAATGTTTCAGAACAAGTCTAACAGAGTAAAAGATAAGCTAAACAACATCATTCAGACTGAGCGAGACTCCCTCACACGTTTCATCACCTGCGCTCGCCATCATTTAAACCAGATACATGCAGACCCTCCCGCTGGACACACACATACACACAATGGCGTAGCTATGAACACTGTAATGAGTAGTATGTGCAACTCACATGATTTCACAACGTACAGTACATCCTTTGAACATACACACATATAGAATATCTTTTCATCCGTACATGCAAACACATATAGTAAGGATGTAGCCTATCTTTGCAGTCAGCAAGGCAGATGGTCATGAGGCACAGACAGTCACGTGTGCTTGTTCAGTCATGTAAAAAACCTCACACACACACACATACACATACAACCCCCCCAAAAAGGCCGTGCACCGCACACTCTAAGAGTGGATGGTGGGCCCGGGGCTGCATGTTAATGTAGGCCGTCATTTCAGAGCACGACTTACAGCCAAACGCGTGACTACAACATGCTAAATTTAGTTATGTAAGAGTGGAGCAAAAAAAAAAAAGTCACCAGCACGCCAACACACTCTTAAGGGATGCCTGCCAGCCACTGATGTACAATGAAGGAGAAGGAAGAGCGGGAAGAGGGTAAAAAGGCGATGAGGAAGGGCAGGCGGAGCGAGCATAGGAAGTTGAATAGCGGCATACCAACATGATATTATCGACAGGGACTCTTAAACGGCAGGCGAGGATGTCAAGGGGACCATTGCAACTCTTAGAAACTGTTTTTATATACAGTTGGTCCTGGGTTATATATGACTTTCATTCCTAGACTGTGATGTAAGTCAAATTTTGGTGTAAGTCGGATCTTACACCTAAATGAACTCTTAAGTCACTCACACTGTACAGTGTACACAGAACATAGGATGAAGATAAAATACAGTAATACAGTTGTCCCTTGCCACATGGCGGTTCAATGTCTAAATCTCTATCGTTTTTCAAAAATATATCCTACTGTCTGTGAATGTGACATGAATTCCGACTGTGTGCGTGTGTATGTGCGTGTGTGGGTGCAGCAGGAGGACGACTACTTGCAGAGATGACAGTTCAGTTTGCTGATGTTTTGGCGTTTTGGCGTTTTGGTGCCGACACTAGCCTGTTTTTGCAGTAAAGAGACTCATATTACAGTAAGGTCTTTATCCTTCTGAAGGTCATGACAGTCAAGTGACTGAAATAAGGGCGGCCTGTATTGAGCGCTTAGAGTATTCTTCTGCGGCGCACTGTGCTGTAAAAAGTTCTTGAGTCAGTCTTATGTTCACGGACCAAAATGTATTCATTTATGGGAGCGTGTACATGACCAAAAAACATGTAATACCTGTGTATGCTATATATGTCTGTATGTTACTGTTTTATAGGTTCAATATCTATCTATATACTGTATCTGTATTTTATCTCTATATTTTTTTCTTCCTTTAAAATTTAGCCTCCACTCACAAGTACTTTTTCATAGATATGTTCATGAAGAATGAAGATGCTAAGAGTAGACCGACAGGACTATACCATTTACATTGTACTTGTAGGAAGGGGAACTCAATCGTGATTGAAATTGCAAAAACGTTTTACCTGGTTTTGCACCAAAATGGAATAGGTTCTTCATTGGCAGCATAGACATCTGATATCCCGCTAATTAAATAACAGTCTTTGAAACAACAACTCTGCTTTGCATATTTACACTTGATGGAGGTAACAATCCAGATTAGACCTCAAGACATGCATTAGCCATCAGTCCATCTCAAAGCCCAATATAATTCACAGCATAATTGATGATGTATATCTGTGGTAGACCCGCAGACTTAAGAAGCACACTTGCACACAGAGAAAACACAAAGAGCAGTGCGGTGTGGTGCAGCCAGCCACAGTGCCATGACCTCATCAGAGCACTACGCAGAGCTCATCCCCCCTTCCTCCCTCACCTTCGTCATCCACAGCCATGCACGTGCCAAGAGAAAGAAAGAGAAAGAGCAAAAGAGAGCGAGAGCCGCTGTCCTCCTTGTTTGCTGCTGCTGGAGCCTACACATCCAACCTGGGGCGTGTACAGCGACGACAAAACTCCTCACATCACTCATCTACCAAAAGCCAAATTTAGAAGCTGACCCTGTGCACTCATGAGGATATTTCCATGAGGAAGTAGGCTTTCTGCTTGTTCTTCAGCATCTCCACAATTCCCTTGGGTTCTATTTGGCAAAATTTGTAATTGATTTTGACAAGCGATTCTCTTAAACATGATGTGGCATTAAAAATAAGCCCAAATGCCATTGAGTCAGTAAGTACACGTCATTTTAGCAATCAGGGAATAATCAGGTCTGATTCTCTCGCTATTTTCCAATCTGAACTTCCATTTTGGACTGATGACACTTGCATGTAGTAAATCAACATTTCAGCTTTAAACTGTAGAGGTGGGCGATACTCCAAAATTTTGCATCAGTGCATTACCAAGTAACTTCATGGCCAGTATCGCCAACCACTTGGACGTTTTTTAAAAATCAGTGAATGATTTTCTGATTTTTGTTTTAGGCAAACAAAAAATATTTGTAGCAACGCACTTATTTGTGAGTAATTTAACAATATATTCATGTAAGGCAATGTGACATACAGTATATCAATATCAACAAAATAATACAATTATTCCCTTATTGCCTTTTATTACATATAACTGTTTGGGTAAAATGAAGTGGGTGGTGCAAAAATAATACCTGTATATCTGTAGATGTCATATTACTATATTACTCATAGTAAATGTAATTACACCAACTTGTTTGTTTTTTTTCATCAAGGGGTGAAAACTCCCTCATTAAATCTGGCAATTATTCATTTCAATAACCAAAGCTTTTCAACAATATCAAGAATATATTTAATTCATGTATCATTTAATAAGTCATTGCTTAATGTATATCCTGAATTTATTTATACACTGTACAAAGTTTCTCTTTTTTACTCCTGTCTTATTTATTAATTGATTTAACATTGACATGTTGTTATATTTGGTATTTTTTTTATATATTCATAATTTTATATGTGCTTATTTATTTATTTATAACATTTCTTTTTCTTAATTTTTTTCTCTTTTCTTTCATCACTGCATAAGCTATCTATCGCTACACATTCTCTTTTCTTTTCTCTCCCTACTAAAAATAGGTGACACTTAAACACAGGTTAGTAATTGCTTAGACACGGAGAACGCTAATAATTAAATAGGTTTGGTTCTTCCTTGTTCCTACTCCTTTTCAGACAAATTCAATTTGAAACTGTAATCAGGTGATGTTCCTTAATGTAACTTGTTAAGCAGTTAGAGCACATGTGTCAAACTCGTGCCTTGGAGGGCCGAGACGCTGCAGGTTTTCTCTCCAACCAGTTTCTTCAGCAGGTGATTTAATTGATGAGCTCCTTCCCTCAACACCTCAAGGTGTTGATCATTAAAATCACCTGCTTTAGTGACTGGCTGGAAAGAAAACCTGCAGTGTCTCGGCCCTCCATGGCACGAGTTTGACACCCCTGAGTTAGAGACAAATAAAACCATGACCATGACCATGACCATGACCATGTAGGTCTCTATTTACTCATAATAAATGCCTAACTTATTTGCTTTTTTATGCACAGTAGCCTTGGTATTTAACATAATAGACCAAAAGTCCTGTTTTCCCTGGACATGTGCAGTTTTCATATCCTGTCTATGCTGGGTCTTTTTTTAGAAAGTGATGAAAGGTCCCGGTTTTCAGTGTTTGTCATTGAGTCATTAAATTGACCGGCATTATATAAGGCACTGTGCTGCATGTGAGTTAATCCCTGATAGGCTGCGGTGTGGGACACTTTTTGAATTTATGTTGCCAAAAAGCCGCAAAAAGCCAAAGAAAAAGCAAAACCTATGCACTTAGTTAATCCTCAATGCTTGCCAAGTTGAAGTCTAGTAAAATTGGGGACATCATGCACAACAGTGGTTCAAATTCCCAAGTTGTTGAGATTTTAGAGGGCATATTTTTCCTGAAGATATTGGTTGTTACATTCCAAAACCAATGTCCTGGTTTTCGGTAGTTAAAATATGATCACCCTATAATATAATAATATGCAGAAAATTGAACTAGGATAATAAACAGCCAATAACAGATTTCCATGGCCCATGAAGTTAGTAGTCTGAATAAAGGCCACATCATTGCTAATGTTGAGCCAGCAGCTGGCACCATGTCCAGTCAATGCTGGAGTGCAACGAGCCATTGCTGAGAAATACACAAACTCCTAACCGACTCATGACCCTGTTGCTTGTTCTCAATACGTGGACAGTACACACTCACACTGCATATCTAATCAAATCCAGTCGAAAGCAAACTCCATCCCTTTTTTAGATGCTACCTCTCTCTTCATTTGCTGACCATTGAAATCCCACCATGAGGTTATTTTGAACGAAAGCACTAGCTGCCTTTACAACTGACATATATTTCCTTCTCACCATAAGGTAACCATTAGATGTGAGAGGGGGCTGGCAGCAGACTGCATAAAAGAAGGGGTTTCATCAAACATCACTTGTAAGATTGAGGATGTATGGTATTGAATAATATGTGGACACCGATATGGACATTGTCACAGGCCCAATTTGCATTGTTTTCTAAAGATCGATGATCTCATTTGTGGCTTTTGGCAAAAATATATAAGGATTGAATCATAGTACCCGCAAAGTCACCAAATGATGCCTGGGGTGGGCCGTGTATTTCACATGATTCTCCTTCTGATCATTGCCGTAATTCATCTTATTTTTAGACTTTGTCGCGGTCTGTGGGCCAGAGTAGGGTTGTTTTAGATTTCAATTCATGAACAACGGAGACAACTAGCTTGCCAAGTAAGTTTTTTAAGTTTTAAGTTCCTAAAGTCACCGATTAGTGACTTTAAAAAAACTAATAACCAATTTGAACATTTGAGTTAGCAACATGTTGCATAATTCCACTAACAAACTCACTAATGAACATTGCTCTACCGTGATTACAAAAGCCTATCATTTTGATTTAAAAAGTCAGTGTCACACACATCAATCTAGACTTTCCATTGTGTGATCTCAAACCTCAAAGTTTAGCTTGCGTCTACGAATATTGCCACATCAGCACGAGGCGCGCTGCCTTTACCTCCAACTCTGCGAATGTGCCCAAAGAGAAAAAGGGATGATGTTGGAAAGAGAAAGAGAATAAAAAACTAGAAAGTTCCTGTGGTTCCTTGTGGCTTCAGAGCTCTATAATCAGCATGCCAAGCCACTGATGTCCAAATCCACCACTTGAACCCTGACACATGCACATACACACACACACACACGCGCGCACACACAGTAGTTAGACACATGTGCCTGGAGGCATATACACACATACACACACACACACACACACACACACAGCAAACTCTGCTCATGTGGAGTTTGGCTATGGAGCACGTCCGGAATAAACGGATGGTTTGGTGAGCATGACAAGGAAGTGAATCAGATGCTGAGACCTTGGCAGTGACCAGATCGGAGCCCAATTAAATACCTGAGGGAGATTTCATCAAACCTGAAAAGAAAGGGGATTTCTTCTGGTGCAATGATGATAGGACTGTATGATGTTTTGAAACTACTCTATGCTTCTGGGCAGATGAGAAATACTCTCAGTTTGAAGGTCTATTTCGATCGAATTATTCCTTTGCATCTTTGGCATTGATTATGTTTGAACCTTATGTTGTTGTTCCATGTCCATTTGGATTTAGGAGCCTATGTCACGTAGTGGTAAACACATCTGCCTCACAGTCTGAACATCCGATTTCAAATCTCTGTTGGTGGAACAGCACTGTGTGGAATTTGCATGTTCCCTCCATGCTTGCGTGAGTTTCCTACAACAGTTCAAATGTTTAATTGGAGACTGTAAATTGTCCGTAGGTATAAATGTGTGTGTGTGTTGGTTGTTTGTCTACTTTATATGTGTCTGTGATTGGCTGGTGACCGGTCCAGGGTGTACCCCGCCTCTCGCCCAAAGTCAGCAGGGATAGGCTCCAGCTCACCCGCAACACTAATGAGGCGGTATACAAAATAGATGAATAGATGTTGACCTTATTCAAATATTTTCTATTGGATTGTGTTTTTTGATATGGGCCAATTATGATTGAGCCCTATAAACTTGTGATCAGAAAAGACATGATGAGACCAAGACAAAGAACCCAAACAATGCTGTTAGTACGCTATATGTTGTGTCACTGTGTTGCCCCAGGTCACAGGGGCAGACGTCTCAGTTGGGAAGCCCAGACTTCCCGGTCCCCTATCACCTCTTCCATTTCCACCGAGGGGCCACAGAGGTGTTCCCTGGCCAGCTATAAGACACAATCCCTCCAGCGTGTCCTAGGTCTGCCCCGGGGTGTCCTCCCGCCTGGGCATGCCCAGAACACCTCACTATGGAGTTGTCCTTCATAGATGTGTGAGCCACCTCAACTAAGGAGCAGCGGCTCTACTCTGAGCTCCTCCTGGATGACCGAGCTCCTCACCCTACCTCTGACGGTGAGTCCAGCCACCCTATGGAGGAAACTCATTTCGACCACTTGTGTCCGTGATCTTGCTCTTTCGGTCACGACCCAAAGCTCATGGCCATAGGTAAGATCATCTATCTATCTATCATCTATCATTGTGAAGCAGAATTCACCAAGCGTTGGATTGTTCACCCACTAATAGGGAATGTGAGCTGGGTTTAGACCGTCGTGAGACAGGTTAGTTTTACCCTACTGATGATGTGTTGTTGCAATACGTAGTAATCCTGCTCTGCGTGGGAGGAAGGAAAACTGTCTGATCGACCAGTAAATTGAGAGCTTTACTGCTCAGTTCTCTCTTCACCACGACGGTCCAGTACAATGACCAGATTACTTCATGCTCCTGCCTTCCCTCTCTCGTGAGCAAGATCGCAAGATACTTAAAAATGTAGTCATTTAGCAAATGCATTGCATTTATAGGGCAAAGAACCATATATGGTTACTTAAACTATAAGGCAGAACCACCTGGTTTCTCTTAGCCAATCAACAACAATGTTTGTGAATGCTGAATGTCTTTGAAAGTTTTTTTTATAAATAAAATATTGATGTAATTTTTTTGCCTGCAATTTGTGGCATTATTGCTGGAAGAAAAATTTGATAATAAAATAAAAGAAAAAATATATAATGTAAGATGTATAGAGCTGTCTGTAGTGTCACTGTCTGTAGTGTAGTATTGTTTGGCAACCAATGGAGATGCTCCTTACTTGTCTGTTAAAAACAATACAGGCCTATGGCAGCTAACAAATTCGATAATCAGCAGTCTATGGACATTTATTTTCTTGATTAGTGTATGGATCAGAGCCTCTATTACCCCTGAAAGGACATTCCATTGAGTCTCCAATCAGGTCCTTAAACTATCAAGATAAATCTCATTTTACTTCTAACACTCTGTCTTCCAGTCATTGATTCATAGATTGGCTCTGACACCCGTGAACCCTTGGCCTTAATCTTTTCAATGACTATACATTCTACAGCTCATTCTTTGGCCATCTTGATGATTGCTTGGCTCATAATCGCCTCTTCTTTGTCTTCTCTAGAGGAATTTGGCTGCTGCTGACATCCTTGCTGCCTCTGTGTTTGCCTGTGGGACACTATCCTGCGAGTCCATTAACTGATTTGAAGTTTCTGTCCAGAAGTGCAGAGCCCAATAATCCTGAGGTGTTTGAGACAAACACACCAACTGAAAGGGTGAGACCGGATTATGTTTACAGCTATATACAGTATGTATCAAGAAAGTGTTCCATTTTCATATTAATGAGTGCAATAACCTAAATGCAGAGTAACAAGGATGCTCTCATTATGATGCTTTAATGGCATCTGCGTGTAACATCAGGTGTTTTTGTCTAATGAGCAAAATCCTTCACGATTGGCTGGCTGCTCGTCATGCTAAACTGCAGTGACATGGCCTGCTTTCATCCTTATGTTATTTACACCCCCGCTTTTTTACGACGGAACGTTGTCGCTCTATTTTTAGATGAGCGTTGACACGGCGGTCACATGATGTCATACTCACATTTGCATGCATGTGCAATTGGCTGTGAGGAGATACAAGATTTTCTCTATATGAAAGTATCCATCCATCCATTTTACTTATCATACTTACATTATCACTTATCCTCACTAGTATTGCTATCGCAGCTGACTTCGAACGAGAGGTGGGGCTCCCTGGACTGGTGGCCAGCCAATTGAAGGAGCCTTTCACACTCACACCTATGGACAATTTAGAGTTGCCAATTATCCTAACATGCATGTTTTTGGAATGTGGGAGAAAAGCCAAGTACCCACAGAAAACCCACGCACGCACGGGCAGAACATGCAAACTCCACACAGAGATGCCCAACGGAGATTCGGACCCAGGTCTTCCAGATGTGATACTGGGTAAAATTCAGTGAATTTGAAAAAGTAGTGTATAGTATTTCAAATCATAACAAAGAATTAAAGAGATCATGGTAATTTCTTGATTTATTTTAAAGTGTATTGAGGTAGCAGGGTGATTTACCATATAGCCAAGCTAAAAAACAACAACTGAAAAACCGGAGGAAAAAAATCATATATCTGAAGTATCAAAATATATATTGTATATATATTTTTTATTTGAAAATCGACTTTAGAGCATTAAGAGCTGGTATTGGAAGTATCAATATTTCAGTATTAATCCACACATCACTAGTGTTTGAGGCAATTTCAAGAATTTTGTGCAACGGGAGTCAATCAATATTTTCTTAACCAAATGATTAAGAAGAAAGGAGATTAAGAAGAAAGAGGGCAAGAATTTTGGCTATGTCAGTCCGTAACGTCCGCAACGTCTGTTTCAAGGAGCGTGTGGGTGACAGGAGTGGTGGGACATTGCCGTGATTGCTGCTTCATTGACACTATTGAAAAATAAATTCCGGACGACAAGATGAACCCTTGCCTACATCGGTGAGTACTTCCAAATTTCGTACGGTAAACCACACCTTGTGTGAACATAGCCTAAATTTCCTTAAATGACAATCGGAAAAATTAGCAATCACGTAATCGTTTTTTTTTTAATACAATTTTTAATGAGAAGCTTTTTCTGAATGTTATAAACCCCTGTTTCAACAGCATTATTGTTTTAAGCAAAATAATACTTGCTATGATAGGTTTCCAGAAAATTCTTCTTGCTATCCTTATTACAAGCAAGTCTTTGACATCACTTCGAAGATGCTATTTTAAGGTCAATTCATGCATTTTATAGTACCAAAAATGCTCCAGTTCAAGCCTCCACTCAATTAACCACAGCGTCTACGGGTGCATGGTCGACAAAAGCATGGTCTGTCATTACCATCGTGTCAAAAAACATTGACATTGACATGTTTGGCTGCCGGCGACTGTTACAACATTGGTTCTGTTGTTGTTGTGTTGTCCAGTATACTTGTTAATAAATGACCACATTTTCAAATTTCCGAAATAACACCCTCTGTCTTTGAGGTTCAGCCAAATAAACGTCCTGGCTATAATTATAACATTTACAGCGTTAACGTTAAGAGGTTTTATTCAGATAGGATAGAAGCTATCAACCGAGATAATGCTAAAGCAAATACAATGTGTCATTTCCTGCAGTGGAATGAGGAGGATTCAGATAACAGCTGAGCAAAAGTTATCAAGCGGAGAGAGAAAAGTTTTGCTGGAATGTAAAGAATCTCCAGGAGTTATTATAGTAGCAAACAATGGACTGATAAGAGCAATTTAATCCCAGTGGATGTGCTGGAGCACGGATGTGAAGCGAATAAGAAGACTAATGTGACTCTCAGAGGTTTGACAGCTTGACTCAAGATAGTGAATCAAATATCCACTTGCAGGGAGTTAAACTCTTGTGTGGTGGCAGTTTAAGGCCAGTACATGAGCTAGAATGAAGAGAATCCAGCTGTCACTGACAAGATATTGTGGAAGAAAAATACAGAGCTGTCTTTCATATGCTGCTGGTCTATGGGACCCACTGGAGGGAGGATGGCCAAGGCTCACTGAATGTTGAATAAACATGTAGGTTCTAGTAGTTCTTTGGTACTAGTCCTACTAAACTTAATGATTCATTTTATGGAGCACAGTGTCCATAAATAGTCAACCCAATTTGATTGATTCAAAAGTCATTAAGCATAATGTTGAGTCATGATTAGGTCAAATTTAATTCAATAAACAAACAAGACTTTTTTTTGACAAATGTTTATGATTGTGACTATAGAACGGTACTATCTACCTGCTAATGAGAGCTGTTTCTAATATGTTACTTTAAGCAACAACATGGAAAGGTCACTATATTAGAAACACCCCTAAGTGTTATGCAGTGCAGTTGTACACCACCACAGACTACAGGCACAATAATAAAGCTTGTTTTTATTATTTAAAAAAATAAAAAATTATATTATTTTTAATACCTCACATATACTGTAATTTAGATGTTTTAAATTAAATAATACTTTGCCCCGGTAGTGTCATGTTACATGCGTGCAGACAGGCATGAGTTAAATTCCTGGCAAGGGCCCCAACACCCAGCCTTTGGAGAGGAGGAGGAGAGGTTCTAAGCCCGGATAAATGTGAGGGTTGCGTCACGAAGGGCATCCAGCGATAAAAACTGAGCCAAATCAAACATGTGATTGACTCACTGTGGTGACCTCTGATGGCAAAAGCCAAAAGCCAAACTTTTTTTTTTAAATTATACTTTAATGTGAAAAGTTGCAGATTATTGGCCCAGCGGTTGGCATGTTGGCATGTGTGGAGTTTGCATGTTTGCGTGCATGACACATGCATGTTAGGTGGGGTGGGGACTCTAAATTGCCCATAGGTATGAATGTGAGAGTGAATGGTTGTTTGTTTATATGTGCCATGCAATTGACTGGCGGTGTACCCCGCCTCTTGCCCAAAATCAGCTGGGATAGGCTCCAGCATACCCGTGACTCTAGTGAGTATAAGCGGCATAGAAGATGGATGGATGGAAGCTGCAGATTATATCCAAATTAATTTTATAAATAATAATAACAATTATAGGCCGCACGGTGGTCTAGTGGTTAGCATGTTGGCCACACAGTCACAGTCTGGAGATCGGGAAGACCTCCCATCGATTCTCCCTTGGGCATTTCTGTGTGGAGTTTGCATGTCAGCTGGGATAGGCTCCAGCATACCCCCGGGACCCTAATGAGGAGAAGTGGGATAGAAAATGGATGGATGGATAATAACAATAATAATAATTATTTATTATTATTATTATTAAACTCCTCCGTGAATCACCACCGTACCGTGGTGGAGGGGTTGTTTGCCTGAGTGATCCTAGGAGCTGTTGTCTCGGGCGATATGCCCCTGGTAGGGTCTCCCAAGGCAAACAGGTCCTAGGTGATGGGCCAGACCAAGAGTGATTCAGAAAACCTTTATGAATAAACACATGAGTAGGGACCTGGTCTTCGGCAGCCAAATCTGGTTCTTGAGACATGGAATGTCACTTCTCTGGCGGGGAAGGAGCCCGAACTTGTGAGGGAGGTTGAGACATTCTGACTAGACATAGTGGGACTCACATCGACCCACAGTTTGGGTTCTGGAACCAAACTTCTTGAGAGGGCTGGACCTTGTATTACTCTGCAGCTGCTGCAGGGGAGAGGCGGCAAGCCGGTGTGGGCTTATCAATAGCCACCCGGCTCGGTGCCTCTGTGTTGGAGTCATCCCCGGTTAACGAGATTTAATTTCCCGACGCCTTCGGGTTGGGGAAAGGGTCCTGACTGTCGTTTGTGCGTATGGATGGCTTGTGGGACTCCTGAAGCAGCTGAAAGGTACCGGCAGGTCAAGCGGCACACGGCTTCGGCGATGTTCAAGGCAAAAAGCATCAAAGAAGTTCTGGCAAACCGTCCGGCGCCTCAGAAAGGGGAAGCAGTGTCCAGTCCACACCGTTTACAGTGGGGACGGGGGCCTGCTTACCTCAACTGAGGATATAGTCGGACGGTGGAAGGAATACTTTGAGGCCCTTCTCAATCCCGCTGACATACCTTCCATAGAGGAAGCAAAGTCTGAGGACACAAACGCGGACAGTTCCATCACGGTGGCTCAGGTATCTGGGGTAGTCGAATCTCTCCCCAGTGGCAAAGCTCCGGGAGTGGACGAGTTTTGCCCTGAATTCCTCAAGGCTCTGGATGTTGAGTGACTGTCTTGGCTGACACGTCTCTTCAACATTGCATGGAAGTCGGGAACAGTACCTCTGGATTGGCAGACTGGGGTGGTGGTCCCCCTTTTCAAGAAGGGTGACCGGAGGGTGTGTTCCAACTGTAGGGGGATCACACTCCTCAGCCTCCCTGGGAAAGTCTATTCCAGGGTGCTGGAGAGAAGGGTATGACCGTTAGTCGAACCTTTGCCACAGGAGGTGCAATGTGGTTTTCGTCCTGGTCGTGGAACACTGGACCAGCTCTACACCCTTACAAGAGTACTGGAGGGTTGTTGGGAGTTTGCCCAACCGGTCTATATGTGCTTTGTGGACTTGGAAAAGGCATTCAACCGTGTCCCTCGCGGTGTCCTGTGGGGGGTGCTCCGGGAGTATGGGATTGGTGGTGTGCTACTATGTGCCATTCAGTCCTTGTACAACCGGAGCAGGAGCCTGGTTCTCATTGCCAGTAGTGAGTTAAGCCTGTTTCCGGTGAACGTTGGCCTCCGCAAAGGCTGCCCTTTGTCACCGATTCTGTTCATAATTTTCATGAACAGAATTTCTAGGCGCAACCAAGGTGTCGAGGGAGTCCAGTTCAGTGGCCCTAGGATCTCGTCTCTGCTATTTTTGTGACGATGTGGTCCTGATGGCCTCATCGGGCTGTGACCTGCAGCGTTTACTGGGACGGTTTGCATCTGAGTGTGAAGCTTCTGGGATGAGACTCAGCACCTCCAAGTCTGAGGCCATGGTTGCCAGTCAGAAAAGGGTGGATTGCTCCCTCCGGGTTGGGAATGAGGTCCTGCCCCAGGTGGAGGAGTTCAAGTATCTCGGGGTTTTGTTCACAAGTGAGGAAAGGTTGGAGCGTGAGGTCGATAGGTGGATCGGCGCAGCGTCTGCAGTAATGCCGTCGCTGTACCGGACCATGGTGAAGAGAGAGCTGAGCCGCAAGGCAAATTTACTGATCAATCTATGTTCCCACCCTCACCCTCAAGAGCTTTGCATCGTGACCGAAAGAACAAGATTGCAGATACAAGCGGCTGAAATGAGTTTCCTCCGTAGGGTAGCTGGACTCACCCTAAGAGATAGAGCCGCTGCTCCTTCACATCGAGAGGAGCCAGTTGGGTGGCACGGGCATCTAGTCCGGATGCCCCCCATACGCCTCCCTGGTGAGGTGTTCCGGGCATGCCCAGCCGGGAGAAGGCCCCGGGGCAGACCTAGGACACGCTGGAGGGATTATGTTTCACAGCTGCCCTGGGAGCACATTGGTGTCCTCCTGGTGGAACTGGAGGAGGTGGCCGGGGACCGGGAAGTCTGAGCTTCCCTACTGAGACTGCTGCCCCCGCGACCCGGACCCGGATAAGCGGAGGAAAATGGATGGATGGATGGATTATTATTATTAAAAACATGCACAAATTATTTCCAAATAATACAGTAGTAAATAAATATAGTAGTATGTATTAGTTAATATGCATATACAGTACATACTTAATCATCATTTCATTTCATCATTTAAAACAAACAATATGCAAAGAGGCATCATTCGAATGGCGCTTGTATTGGATGCCATCAAAATGTGCAGGTGTTCCTAATGTTTTGGCCAGTGAGTAGACTGTATATTTGATCATATCAATACAGCAATGCACCTATAATGTGCTGGATATTTGGTATCCAAAATTGTATTTTCACTGGCAACCCTTTTGATGCACATTTGTTAAAGCGATTCTTTCAACCTGCAGGTCAACATCAAGAAAGCACCCCTGTAAAGTCTAATAAATCCCAATAACACCCACCCGGCAAATGTGCACCACAAAGGAGCCTATTTAAAGCAGAGGACAGGCCATGAGAAGATATAACTCAGTTGACTGTGATCTCTCATGCGTACGATGATATCGGGTAAAAATAAAAGAGCGAGGGGAAATAAACCACAGTGCATTCACTCAGCGAGGTCTCACTGTTTATTCAGGGTCATTGAAGTTGAAAGTGGAGAACAACACGAGTATATCTAGTTCATCAAGTCCAGCTAGGTCCTGCTGTAACCATCCTCCTAAAAAACATGGACTGCACTATAGTTTGCTTGGCAGAAGAAAGCAGGTAGGAAGACCCTATTCACATTTACTATATTGGTATACCACATACATGTATAAGACCGTATTATTTTATTTTATTATTAAAAAGTCTGTTTTGTCTTATATTCAAGGTCTTGAGATTTTTTATATGCTAGCCAGCAGGTGGTGCCAAACAACATCTCCCCATTGAGTCGGAGCTTTTCTTCCTGTCACTCACAGACAGCACTGACCTGGAGAGATTCAGCGGCAGAGTTCTGATGCTACTTTTAAGAAAATGGGGTTCAATGAAGCATAGTTATCAAACAACTCTAGAGCAGCTAAGAGTCACTATTTTTTGGCACTCTATCAGTTGTTATTTCACTGATCCATCCATCCTTCTTCTATGCCGCTTATCCTCACCAGGGAGGCAGGTATGCTGGAGCCCATCCCAGCTGACTTTGGGTGAGAGGCGGGGTACACTCTGGACTGGTCGCCAGCCAATCGCAGGCCACATATAGACAAACAACCATTCACACTCACATTCATACCTGTGGATAATTCAAAGTCACCAATTACGGTAACCTAAGATGCATGTTTTTGGAATGTGGGAGGAAACCAGAGTACCCGGAGAAAATCCACGCACACACGGGGAGAACATGCAAACGCCACATAGAGATGCCCAATGCAGATTCAAAACCAAATCTTCCCGATTTCCTGACTGTGTGGCCAACATGCTAACCACTACGCCATCGTGCAGCGGATCTAGATTCCACACATTTTTTTGGTACTGTTTTCCAGGGAAAAAATACTGTCTTATATTCAGGTCAATACAGTAGTTTTAAGATGCTTGCACAAATAAACATCTCTTCTCATATAAACGACATCTTGTGTGTTTACGACTCCCAGGTTTATACTGAGTTGGTACATCAACATAGTAGATAGTAGCTGCATGAGTAAATAATAGTGTGACAACATGGCAGCAGTACAGCTTGTAGCTCAACTAAATACACATCAGCCTGGTCTTACAGCCGAATAGCAAGCTCAAACCTAAACAGACGTCATAGCTAAAAATCTTCCATTAGGATAAATGTTCTGGGACCCCATTCTGATCCAGCTTGACAGAACATTTGACGCCTGAAGGTCACAATGCTGAACATTAACAGTGCGTAACCTCTGGTCTTATGCTTCCTCTTTGCTTTGAAAGCCGACCACTCAAGCACATCATCCACATGATCAAAGCGCACCAAGGAAGACCTCAAAGCTACCTCAAATACTGTTATCATTAGAAGCCAAAGGTCAAACAGAGATTCCTTGAGGTGGAACACTTCTGCTGCTTCTTCTGTTGTGTATTTGCATGTGACTCCACGCCAAAGGGACGCTATTTGCATGTGTGTCTATAAGGCATGAATGAATGGACAATATCATCTCAGCCTAGATATCATTGGGATTGGGTCATCTTTCCATCACAGAATCTGCTTGTGCCCTGTTTTTTTTTCCTATCCCAAGGTGCCATCCTGTGTGTCCCCAAATGCGTACACACAGATGGGACCGGGAAAAAAAGTTGTTGTGTAACATGTGTATGACGCACACACACACACACACACACACACACACACACAGACACACAAAACGCACCACTGGCCACACCTGTACAATTAAATGAGATCAAATTCAGGCTGGATTCATAATTCTGCCTCTTCAAAGATAAACTTAAGAACAATTTATTGAATTTTGCAGATCAGTAAGGGTTATCTTACCAAAGTTCAAGCAAAGGCGAGATATACAGTATTGTCTGGCTTTTCACTCTCTCTCACTCACGTAACAGCACAAAAACACTTCAAAACATTCCATATTCAGATACAGTAGAGCTTTTACGTGTTTTGCTTTGGGGTACGGTAAAAGATCACGGTCACAGCAAGGTAAAACATTGATATTTTAAAAAAAAAACAACAAAAAAACACATTTTCTCACATTTTAAAAATGGTCTCTGGATGACATAAGACCAAAAATCTATTTGTGAAAACACATATCAAGTCACACGTCATACTAAAGGACATGATGCAGGCTTTCATTATTTGCCATTACTTTTTCATTATAACCTTATATGATGACACAACTGTGACTGGCTGGCGACCAGTCCAGGGTGTACCCCACCTCTCGCCCAAAGTCAGTTGGGATAGGCCCCAGCATACCCCCGCGACCCTCATGAGGACTAAAAGGCATAGAAAATGAATGAATGATGACAAAAACAAACAAGAAACATGTTTTTTGTGGTGATTGATCTTGACTTTAGGGGAAGGCAGACAAGTAACGTCAAAAGTCAACTTACAACAAACCATATAAGTCATACGTCGTATTAAAAAAGCCCATCATGAGTGCTTCCCATATATAGAAATTATTTTGTGATGATGTCTCTATATGACACCATTACCAACAATCATGCCTGATGCTGAAAAGGCCACCAAGCTACACTGCGTTGTATATTTTTTCATCAAATATTAGTCTTGCATCTCTCAACTTGGCGGACGTATAGCGAGTACTAGAGCTACCCATCTGGTTAGGTTTGCTTTGTGATTGATCTTATCTTACCTTAAGGGGAGTGTCAAAGGTCAAAGTTCACTGGTAGTAAAGACCAAAATCCATTTGCAAGAAAACATTGAGTCACACGTCATACTAAAGCGCCTGGCGAGAGCTCATCATCTCATCATATGTGTCCATCTGATGACACAATTACCTACAGTATATCTGCATAACTAATGGCTACCAAACTTTGTGTGGTGGTGGGGCATGTGTCAAGAAAGAATGACTTATTTTGTAGCAGATCCCAAAAAAGACCCACCACATTTTTGGGGAGCTGGGTCATTTCCCTTCTTTTCAATACTACATTCATGCATGAGAAGGAAGTGACATTGTACATCTCTTGTATTGCCACTCTTTGAACCAGTCTTTCACAAACTTTGTGTTAAATTGAAAATGTTGTGGAAAATCCTGCATTAGATTGTGTGGGTGTACCTAGCATTGCTTAAAAAAAATCACACACACAGAAAAACAGCACACTATACTGAGTGCACACAATGGGAGCACAGCCTGAGCCCAAAGGGTCTAGAGCATCCACAGAAAAAAAGGTCACATCAACAAGGGCATCTGATGATGAACATCTGACTTTAGTAGTCAGGCGACTCAGAGGTGCACCCTTGGGAGCTTTATGCTCACACCGTACGCACACATGAGATAAAGTTTAAGTTTTGTTAGACAAAAGAGAATATATGATACAGAGTAAACCACACAGATCAATGTATAACATAGAAGTTAAATTGTCTGTACCTGAATTTGGAGTTTTCTTCATGCTGGCCAGCTGCTTGCACAAGTGAAGAAGAAGAAGTGTGAAAGTGCCGTGGTTCCACTTTTCCACACACTTGGTCTTTTTAGTGTGAGAGTGACTCCGTGCAGCTCAGAGGAGGATGCACGGTGTGATTGGCTGTGCGGGGATGCTCAGCTGCAAGACCACACACGCCTATTAAAGAGAAGGGGTGGGTGGGAGGTGGGAAATCCTCCCCAGTGACGCACACATCGGATATTTTAAGAGGGCTTTAATTTTGAAAGCATACAGCAGACTACTGTGATAAGAAGAATAATGTTTGAATGATAACAAGGTTTTTTATAATACACATCTAATCAGAATGAAAGAGATACGTAGATATGAAATATTTTATTTTGAAATGCCCAATCTCCCTGGTGGTTTCATAGTGAAAACAGTCTTATTTTGATATAAGAATTAAAAGCTTCCAATAATGTGGCGGATAGTGGCTTAAAAATTTGACCAGTCAATTTTTCTGCCAGTATTGATATCGGCATGCGAGTGAGACCTCCTCAAACTGCACGGCCCTCCACAGATCAACAAGCTTGCTAGCTCAGTATGCCCGCGGTGTGGAATCATTTCCAAGTTTTGCCTTTAGATTGTAAATATGCAATTTTCAATGACTGTGAAGTGCTACATTTTGCTCTTTGCACATAATACAACTCCACTTTCAACAGTAGCGCAGATTACTAATAAGAAACAGGTACCGCTGCACGCGCGTTGCAGCGACCGCAAAGCAGCTGCACGTCGCACCAAAACAGGAACCAGAAAAACAATACAAGTGCACAAAACAGGAAATGATGTGAAAAGTGTGAGCTGCTGCCTATATCGGTATGTGTTGATTGGTTGGTATCTGTAATGAAGTGCTGGACAATAACGGATATCGGTAAGAAAGCCAACACCGAGCTTTCTTTTTTTTTTTTTTAATAACATACTGAAATCCAAATGAACATATGTGGCATTTTTGAGGAATTTCTTTTTGAAATTCCACTTCAGATTTAAATACTTCTTCCTCAGCGGAATTATTTTTTCTCCCTAAAATCAGAGGCACTGTGAGTAGTCTATGATATTGGTTCTTTTTTTTTTTTTTTTTTTTACCACAAATACCACCTCTGAAGTATCTTGCTTTGCAAGTACCATAGCATTCGCTACCTCCGCTCCGCTTACCATCAGCGTTTAGCTTTGAATATGTGGCTTGTACTCACAGATGAGGAGAGTTAAACATTAAATTTTCATTAAATTTCAGCTAATATGTGGAATATAAACTTGTCTTTGTACAATTACTTCATATGTACTTGTCTCTAATAGAATTTTATTTTTGTTTTTCAAAAATTGAAGTCACAGGTGTTCCTGAGTACCAGTAGATGGGGCCGACGTACCACCAGTGACATTTTGGACGTCTCTCATTTTGATATTCTACAATTGTATTTTTTATTACACTTCCTGAGTGGGGCGTAGTGGATATCAGGGTTTGCTTGTTCTCCCATTGTGTGGGTTCTCAGCAGGTACTCCAGCGTCATCGCACATACTAAAAACAACTAGACACTCTAAATTGTCCACCACCAAAATGTTACTTTACTTTAAGATTGACTCTTGGGGTGTCTACCGTAATGGTAATGCCGAGTAAAAACGGACACACTAGCAAACCAGACAGGCCAGCAGTTAGCCGCTGAGATAAAAGGTATTTGTCACTGAAAATGCTGTCCAATACTGCTCTCTGCTGGTGCTATGACTGTTGCTAGTATTTCACCTGTGTTGGCTCTGAAAAGGATGGGGAAATACATTAAAAAAACGGAGCAATACCGCATATCTTGATCAAGCGTGAACGCCATTTCCTCCGCCTCCCATCAACATTTGCAATGAAAGTGAGTTGCGTAGTAACATACCTACCAATTATTTCCAGCTCACTTTCCCGCTTTCAATACTTGCCACCTCTTTAGCAGTTCACTAACAACGGAAGAAGGTAATAAGCTACAAAAAAAAACGGGTGCCAATGAGTTAACTCATCGGAAAACACTGCCCCTGGCGTTCCGACGGAGAATTGCATGTAAAAAAAATCAAAAAGTAATTGACAAGTCAAAAGTACTTTCTTACAGTTTGATATTTCATATCCGATAATACACCGTCCGTCATTAATATACAAGTTGTTAGTGTATTTGTCCAGAAGATGGCAGGCTTGAGTTGATGGATTTCTCTTTAAAGGCTGGACTGAAATTAGGACGTTGCAGTGTAGTCCGGTCAATATTACCAAAAGGTGCCCTCGAACTTCACATTTATTGTATGAAGTAGATGTTATGCTGTTGGACATATCAAAAGTTGAGTAAATACACTGGAATTACATTAAGATCTTTTTATTCTCCTTCCTCCGTATTTGGTTAATAATGAAACTATGGCAAACTATTCGTTCTATTCGCTCCAATCTGAGAGAGTAGCACTTTCATTTATGAATAAAATCTAACATAACTGGTGAGACTTTCAGACAAAACTATTTGGCCCTCATTTCACACAATCACACAAAAGGCTATTTGCTAATGTGAAAATGATTTGTTCATTTTCATAAAACGTGAAAATGACTGGGTGGACTTTGGGTACCACAGGGTGGACAATGCAATAATTCTCAACAAAATATATATATTTTTTTCAATCAGAGGTGCTTTTAACCATACCGGAGGAACAGACTGGCTGTGTACCACTCACTGAATAAAGATGCTTAAAACGAACCATTAATGTGGCCTTGAAAGTCCAACATTCAACTGTAGAACAAGAAAAAAACGTTTATTTGAAAAAGCATTGTTACAGAAAGATGACTTTGGCAACATCTCCAAAAAAGTCTCTCAATTTCACTTTCTGCGGAGACGTTCCTCAGTTCTGTAGTTGCTGCCCCACATACTTCCATGCAGATGCTTTGATCTGTACAGAGCCTATTGTTTTGGTATTTGGCAACCTAACGTACCTGCCAGTCATGGTAACAACAGATGTCCTCCTGGAGACTTGGCCAGTAGAACCTGTTCATGCCAGTGTGGTGCCGCATACACTGCTACCTTTTGCATCCATGATAACACATGGGTATGACTAATTACCATAAATAACGACACATCACTGTCCAGTGTTTGACCTCAATTACTTCTGGTCTTTAGCACTTTAGTTACCTGGTGTGTTTCCACATGCTGTGGGGACTCATCAGGTACATCAGCTCAAGTGACCTCTTGAAGGTTAAAGCAGGGGCAGTCCAAAACACCTTCCTCCTGTTTACACAGACATAAAATGTGTCTGTATTTCATTTGGCTCAGGTTGATGTTCAGGAGTTTCAGCTGGGCAGTGTCTCTGTTAGTAGCAAAGCACTGGGCCCATTTCTGGCTCTGGTTTCTCTCTCCATGTCTTTCTTTTTGCCCTCCCGTCTCTCTCACTCACTGAACTCACTGACACCCTTATTATTTCCCAACTCTTATGTCTTTTTTCCATCTGCCCCTCTCGTTCTCACGGTATACTTTTTCTTCTGCATCACGACATTGCTGATATCTCCTTGCTATTTCAGCTCCTTTTGAGCTTATTCCTCGAAAAAGACAATTCAAAATGACATATTTTATCAAAGAAGTGGTTGTGGACAATAAAACCATGTCAAAAACAAACTGATTTAATATGATTTCACAACTGAGCAGCGTGTGTGTAAATGTTTGATCACTTATGATAAGGCTTCAAAGTTTCATTATTCTGCTACACTTTCATGATGACTGATTCTGATGAGGACACCAAAGGCGCTTTAAAGTGATACTGATGTCTCGAATTTCAAAACTTGCAGGAACAAATTAAGCACAAAAATTAATGAGGGACAACAGTTTTTACTATCTATTTTTCATACTTCATTTTCTCTAATGCTGTTGCAAATGTACAAAGAAAGGGAGTCACACATTTCCCATTTATTAGAAATATTGCATTACATTGCATTCAAAAAATGTACATGGTGACTACAAATTGCAAATGACGAATGTGACACGGTTGTGATTTACATGCTATTTCAATTGGATCTCATACAAACACATGATTAAATCACACATTTCTATAAATATATACATGAAAAACAATACCGAAAGGGACCTGCGTTGTTTGCTTTATTTATTTTTTCTTTGGAAATATTAACTCCAACTCTATGTCAAAGATCAACCATTTATTGTGGTTGATGAGTGTACTTTTACAGATGCTGGTAAGATGTGTTGGTAATTGTGATGTGTGTTTGGGTGGTAAAGTGACATGCGCACACACACACACACACACACACACACACACACACACAAAGGCTTAGTCCAGGACTTGATATATCCTAGTTGTGTGGCACAAAGTATGAGTTCATTCAGAGTTCATTCCAAGTATTGCTCCATACTATATAGAGTCATGCAATGCTGAGCTTCTTATTCATTTACAAAAATACAGGAAAGGCCGAGCCGTATCTTTGTCTCGGTCTGTTTATCATCCTGATTGCTCACTGGGACCACTGCCAGGAATTTTCCCCGCTCGGAAGCTGTTTTCCCACCCACATACAGCGCCCCTTCTCACTGAAGGGATCTCTGAGTTGTGTTGAAAGTGAAAGAGATGCATACAAACAGTCCTTGTTGCTTATCAACAATGAGTATGGGAAGTCAGACATTAAAGCGATTAACTGCATACATTTCACATGTTTAATCTGTCATTCACAATGTGGTGTATGAAGTAGGCATCCAGCCATGTAGACGGCACTCATTTCCTTGTTTTGACACACAGGTCTTTGTTTTTAAAGGTTTTTTGGTTAGCGCCGTTCTAGAAGGTTCGACGCTAACCGAAACAAACACTAACACAAACCATTTTTTCCCATGAGAAATGATGTAAATCCAATTAATCAGTTCCAGAAAGCCAAAAATGTTGACACAAAACACGTTTTTAAAGTTTTACAATTACAGTTTTACATGCAGAAAACAAATCAAAATGCTTATACATATAAATGATAAATGAGAGGGATAAACAAATATTTAAGGTTACTTTTACCTTCATTGAAGAGGTGATTCTTAACTTGATTGTTCCCAATGACACGATGTGACAGCGAGAGCAACACCTTCCTCTTCAACACCACCTTCCTGTTTTGCCATGAGTTATTTGTTGAATTCAGTAGTGTTTCTCACCTCCGCAACTCAAAATGGAGCCAAATAAAGTTGTGTCATGAGTTATTTTTGTTGAATTCAATAGTGTTTATCACCTTCTTCATCAAAAGGCTGGAACTTGCAGCTTTCTTTAGCTCCATTTTGGGTTACTGAGGTGAGAAACATTGATTTCAACAAATAACTTGCAAAATAAGAAGGTGGTGCCCGTGTGGTGTCTCGCTGCCGTGTCTTTGGGAACAGTCACGTCAACAATCACGTCTTTAGTGAAAGTAAAAATAAGCTTAATTTTAATTTATCTCTTTCATTCGACATACATGCATTTTGAATTGTTTTATGCATGTAGAATTACAAAAACTAAGGCTGTCAAAAATAGCACATTAATGGCGGTAACTAATCAATTTCATTATGTTGAACGTTTTAGCGTAATTAACGCAATGGCTCAGCATCGGAACAACACTTCCTCATTGTTACTAGACGACCACGAGATGCATTGATGAACACTACGAACATCAAAACAACATTTTTATTATGCGTGTATGTGTTGTTTAAATAAACAGAAAGACAAACAGTAAATAGACAGTCTCATCACTCACTAACGTAACTCTTACTGTGGAAGTACAATTTGCTGCATTTAATTATGTTCGGAAATCCCAGAAAATACATGTAGGGTACACTCAAAACATGTGAATTCATCTTAAAATACCTGGTGTCTTTGAACGCAACCCCTCATTGCTCATAATAACACGGTTAAAGCGGGATTCAAATGATCTGCTACTGTTAAAGAAACTATTAGGCAAATAGATTTTAAGACATGTGTGGTATCTTTCAGCCTGATATAAAGTTTCACTTCATTTGGAGCTGTTCCATCCATCCATCCATCCATTTTCTATGCCGTTTATCGTCATTAGGGTCGCGGGGGTATGCTGGAGCCTATCCCTGCTGACTTCCGGCGAGAGGCGGGGTACACCTTGGACTGGTTGCCAGCCCATTTTAAGCTGTTGAGTCATACAAATATTAAAACGGTGTCTTGTCATTTATCTTTTTGTTCATAAAATACAGTAAAAACGGGTGCATATTTCACACATAGTTGCAAATGGTGATTAATTATGATTAATTAATGTGAAAATTGTGATTAATTTGATTACAATTTTTTATAATTTGACAGCCCTAATAAAAACATGTTTTGTGTTAACATTTTTGAGAGTCAACCACTGATGACATCATGGCGACGTAGCTGACTTACGGTTTCGGTTGCCATTTTGTGAGCAAGCTAAGGATGCTAACAGGACATTTAGTGATAAAAAAAAAATGCATTAAGAACACAGTTGGGACTCATGCAGTGTGTTAATAACTCCACAGGACGCGCACCGTATTGTCCGTTAACCAGAAAATTAGGGTGAAATTTTCGACGTTAACCGAAAAACATGCTAGGCGGGGCGGATGCTAACCGAAGTTCCACTGTAGTTATTTTTAAGAAACTGAAAACACCACAGTTTTCTAACGTCCTCTGTGGTGGACATGAGGACTTACTCCTACTCTTCTTTCACTTCCTGTTGTACGGAAAGGACGCTCACGGAAAAGCTCCGTCCACTATTACCGGAGTTTTAAACTTTTGCGACCTTGGTGAATACAGTTCGTGATCACAACTTGTGATTACAACTCTGCAAGTGAGTGCTGAGACTTCTGCCTCAACTCGGACCCGCGAGTGGACTAAACTCACCAAAAGAGACAATCAGGTGGAGCCGACAGCCGTTACAAGCAAGCTATCATGCTAGCCGCGGTTTGAAGCCTGATTTCAATAACAGGATAACATTTGGAGTTTTCCTGTGCAGCTTTTTCGGCCCACCAGGACTGGTGGGACTTTGGTGAGATACTGGTGAGAGATAAACTCGCCGTTATAACGAAGATTATTCACCGAAGGCATTGCACCACAAGTCAACGGCTAACTGACGGCGTTACCTAGCAACAGTAACAATGTCAAAGGCTCGAGGGAGAAGAAGCGCAACAAGCGGTGGCTCTAGTAGTTCTGGTCGAAGTACTCCAGATTCAGTCATATATACGGATGTCGAACAGATTCCTGAGACAACTGGAGGTGCTCACCTATTACCACAACCGCCGCCGAGACCTTACAAGGATGACACAGTTAACCAGTTGACACACCTGAGTGGAAATATAGACAAAGCAACAGCGACAGCTTTGCAGAAGGTTAAACACCGCGCAAACAAGCAAGAAAGAAGTTCAATGGAAAAGAGTGAGTATACCATGGCGAAAACCATGGAGGATTATGGAAAACAGATGCAGCAACTTGTGGAGAATTCCAACTCCATGCATCAACTAATTTACAGTTTGATAGAGACTACCAACGCCATACAAAGAGAAATGCAAGGTCTGAGAGTGGAGAATAAAAAATTACAGGAAAGTTATGATGCACTGGGAGCCACTCTCAAAAAAGAATGTGAAGAAAAGGATAAAATCATTGAGAAGCTGAAAAACACCATAGATGATATGGATCAGAACACACGAATGAATGACGTGGTCGTGACGGGACTTCGAATTAAACCAAGGTCCTATGCCAGAGCAGTGGCGAATACTGAAGAACCAGACGAAAGGGATGTCGCCTCAACAGAGCAACAAGTTGTTGATTTTTTGCAATCGAAGGAGGTGGATGTAGACATCCAATCTATTGATACTTGCATCCCACTGTATGGGAGGAACCGCACTACACCCGTCATCATCGTCAAATTCACCAACAGGAAAAACAAGGTTGCTCTGCTGAAACAGGGAAAGAAGCTGAAAGGAACAAATGTCTACATGAATGACCACCTGACCAAGCGCAACGCTGAGATTGCGAAGAAAGCACGTGATCTGAGGAAGCAAGGAAAGATTCAAGGAACATGGACTGCAAACTGCAAAATCTTCATCAAAGCAAATGGAGGACCAGAGGCCAGAGTTCTTGCTGTCAAAGACATCAAGGACCTAGAAAGATATTGAGGTCTCCCAACATGGAGGAAAACAGCTTTAATATGCTACAAGAAGATCTACAATTGGACACTTTTCACTTTACAGATCACAAACAATTGGATATGGAAAAAGACATTGATCCAGACTCAAATTTTTTCTCTCACATTACAAACGACTGCCGTTATTATACGGAGGAGCAATACAACAACAGTTTCATCAACGACGACAAGTTATCCATCATACACATAAACAGCAGAAGCTTGAACGCAAACTTTACTAATATTAAACAATATTTGAATCAATTCAAAGAACCTTTCAAAGTTA
Organism: Dunckerocampus dactyliophorus; assembly: GCF_027744805.1. Lineage (NCBI taxonomy): Eukaryota > Metazoa > Chordata > Actinopteri > Syngnathiformes > Syngnathidae > Dunckerocampus > Dunckerocampus dactyliophorus. The sequence goes on from NC_072824.1 coordinate 12,871,923, forward strand.
TAGCAATCTCAGAAACTTGGATTAATGCTAACAAAGGAATGGACTTCGAGCTGGAAGGATATGAAATGACGTGTGCAAACAGGAACAATGCAAATGGAGGAGGTGTGGCCGTATACGTGGACAAACATTTGAACTACAAAATGGTAAAGAATATGTCATTTGTCATTGATAACATTTTAAAATGTATAACAATTGAAATCTGTAAAGAAAAAAGCAAAAATGTGTTAATAAGTTGTGTGTACAGAACTCCAAAGTCAAAGATTGGAATGTTTGAGGATTGGATTAAGACAACGTTTACAGACATAGGTCAGAAAACTATTTTCATATGTGGAGACTTCAATATTGACCTCTTGAACTCACACAAGTGCAAGGAAATAGATGACTTTATAGATACAATGTATAGCTTGAGTTTATATCCTAAAATCATTAGACCAAGTAGAATAACAGACCACTGTGCCACCCTCATCGATAATATATTCACCAATGACTTTGATAACAACACCATCAGTGGCCTGCTAATTAGTGACATCAGTGATCATCTTCCAGTGTTTACAATCTACAATGAACATTATAAGAAAAAACAGGCGGAGGCAAAAAAGACTTTTCAAAGATTGCGTACAGAGGATAACATCCGTGCCTTCAAGATAGGTCTAGAAGAACAAAGTTGGGAGAGGGTCTACAGTGCAACAGATGTGGACGAGGCATATGACAGCTTCCTTGGTACTTATATGGAGCTCTACGATAAGAACTGTCCCTGGCAAGAAAAGCCCAAGAAGCAAAAGAAAAACCAGCAGCCATGGATGACAAAAGGACTAAAAAACACCTGTAAGAAGAAGAACACATTATACAGGACATTTATCATTCAACAGACTAAAGAAGCAGAACAAAAGTATAAGACATACAAAAACAAGTTGACAACTATCTTGAGAGTGTGTAAGAGGGAATATTATAGTCACGTACTAAATAAGAACAAAAATAACATGAGAGCAACTTGGGGCATCTTAAATAGTATTATAAAGAACAACGTTAAGAAAGCAGACTATCCTCCCTATTTCATGGTTGGAAACACTTACAGGAATGACATGAATGCGGTAGCTGAAATGTTTAATGAATATTTTGTAAATATTGGACAAAAACTGGAAGAGGAAATGCCAAAACAAGACACAATTGATGAAGGGATTGATATTATTGATAGGAATCTTAATTCTATGTTTCTCACTGCTGTAACCAAAAAGGAGATCACTGACATTGTTAACCATTTTAAGGCAAAAACATCAACTAGTTGTCATGGAATCGAAATGGAAACAATTAAAAGGGTCATCAATGAGATCGCAGACCCGTTAACATATATTAGTAACTTATCATTTCAGACTGGAATATTTCCAAGCAAAATGAAAACAGCCAAGGTGGTTCCAATTTTCAAAAAAGGAGACAAACACCAATTTACAAATTATCGACCAGTTTCCTTGTTACCACAATTCTCGAAAATTGTGGAGAAGCTATTTAATAATAGGTTGGACAAATTTATTAATAAGAATTAATTATTGGCAAGTAGTCAATATGGTTACAGAGCCAACATTTCAACTTCTATGGCACTGATGGAAATCACGGAGGAAATCACTACTGCCATAGACAACAGAAGATGCGCAGCTGCAGTATTCATGGATCTGACAAAAGCTTTCGATACAATTAATCACACTATTTTAATTTCAAAATTAGAAAGGTACGGAATTAGAGGTTTAGTCTTAAATTGGGTTAAAAGCTACCTAGCAAAGAGGAAACAATTTGTAAAGCTAGGAGAATATACATCTGGGAGTCTACACAATACGTGTGGAGTACCACAGGGGTCCATACTGGGACCAAAACTGTTTAACTTGTACATTAACGACATTTGCAAAGTAACTAACAACTTAAAATTGGTCTTATTCGCCGATGATACCACCGCTTTCTGTTCTGGTGAAAGCACACAAGAACTCATTAAAAAGGTCAAGGATGAAATGGTCATATTAAAGTCATGGTTTGACAAGAATAGATTATCTCTGAATTTAAGTAAAACTAAAATAATGTTATTTGGTAATAGTAGAAAGGACACGTACGACCAAATACAAATTAATGGAACGGATATTGAAAAAGTGGAAGAATATAAATTCCTTGGAGTTATAATAGATGAAAAAATGAGTTGGAAATCTCATATTAAATATATACAACAAAAGGTGGCGAGAAATATCTCTATATTGAATAAAGCAAAATATCTTCTTGATCAAAAATCACTCCACACTCTGTACTGTTCCTTAGCATTACCATATCTAACGTATTGTGTGGAGATATGGGGAAATAATTACAAAAGCAATCTTCACTCACTCACTGTACTGCAAAAAAGATCTGTGAGGATAATTCATAATGCCAAGTATAGAGAACATACAAACCCTTTATTTTTAAAATCACAGATATTAAAATTCGCAGATTTAGTACACTTTCAAACCGCTAGAATAATGTATAAAGTTAATAATAACTCGTTACCCAAAAATCTAATCAAGTATTTCTCAATCAGAGAGGAGAAATATGATCTTAGAGGAAAATTAAACCTAAAACATTTATATGCGAGAACAATGCTGAAAACCCACAGCATTTCCGTGTGTGGAATTAAATTATGGAACGGATTGAGTAAAGAACTCAAACAATGTACAGAGATGAGCAAATTCAAAAAACAATACAAGCAGTTGATGTTTGCTAAATACAAGGCAGAAGAGTCCTGATTGTTCTGTCAGGTTTGTTATTTTATTTTATTTATTTTTTTTATTTTCTATTTTATTTTATTTTATTTTATTTTATTTTTTATTTATTTAATTAAATTTTATTTTTTATTTATTTATTTTTATTTATTTATTTTATTTTTTTTTTTATAATTTTCCTTGTTGTGTTTAAAAAAAAAAAAGCTTTGTTCTTATTTATTTATTTATTTATTTAGTATTGTCATCATTATTATCATTATTATGAATGTTCTCTCTTTTTTTGGGGGGCGGAGGGTTATCTCACCGTTATCTATTATGTGTTATCCTGACTATCACTGAAAACATGACATGGAATCCAGGAAGTGAACTACATGTACTGTACTAGATGTAGAATGGATGGGGGGTAGGATTAAATAAGCTTTGCTTCTTCCTACTCCTTTTGGACATGTGGAACTGTCAAAGAATGATTCACGAGATGTATTCCATTGTAACCTTCATGTTCAAATAAACTAAACCAAACCAAACCAAACCAATGATAAAGATGGTAAGAAGTAAAACTGCTTCTTGCAGTATCATTCATAATATGACCAAAAAGGTAGCCACGAAATTTATAAAATGCCAAACTCAGGAAAAGTTCAAGCCTATTCTTTTTTTCAGGCCTAAAGGCCTAAAAAAAAAAAAAAAAAAACGTAAAAAAGATGGACTATAAAATTACAGTCAGAGCTACAAACTGCTTTCCAATGTAAATCATTTCTGTTTTATTTTTGTTTTATATAAAAATATCTTGTTCCTCTCATTAAAACAGTAAAAACTAGAAAAGCACTCAGAGAGTGCAGACCTCCGCCAAGCGCCATAGTTCCCCCCATATTGTGATATACACCATAAATATTTATTTGATCTACATATTTAGATTCCTTGACCATGAAAACATACCATTAGCGGTTGGATTCATAATGATATCAATATTAGTTCAGTAGTTATTGACACGGTTTTCTTCTACTACTACAGATCTACCCCTATCTCCATAGATGTTGAAGATCCAACAGATCCGTTGGCACATTCCAGATTCCACAGTGTCTTTACGATATAAAATGGTGCTAGTTGCATGTTTAACTTGATGTGTTGTCTTTCTATGATGAAAATTCCAAAGGTCCCCTTTTTTTCCACATTCTGCATCATAGTATCCATAATTATTCCATTATCTGGATTAGTGTTTGATATTTTGTAGAACCTACTGGAAAGTTTCCCAAGGTACTATGACCATTTTTTTGTGGAGTGATATGCACAAATGGCGAAAATGGTCCTATCGCGCAATGTTAAAAAAATCCTGGATCCAGACGATCTGGATCACCCCCAAAATTTTATCAGTTCTTCCATATCCCATTTCAGACAATTCGTGAAAATGTGATCCAAATCCATTCCGAACTTTTCAAGTTATTTTGAACACAATCACACAAACAGATAAATGCCGGCAAAAACATAACCTCCTTGCTGGAGGTAAAGATAATGAAGGTAAGAATTATTCAGCTGTTGCCGACTGGAAAGGACAACTTTTATTTTTCGGGTTTTTCATAAGGATATAATGCATATTTTGTGAATATCTGCAGGTAGTATTTTAGCAGTCACACACACACACACACACAGTCACACTCTTGTAGAGCCAAAGTAACATCAAATCATCATGCAGCACACCTTGCCTACAGTCAGTCTACTACATATTCATACAATATGATCCCATCGATTGCGTATATAGCACCATCAGTGTTTCTCCCAACTACTTCAATAGTCCCACTTTCTTTTCATCCTGTCATCATTCATTGAATCAATATCTCACGGCTGAGTTGAATAATCACCATAATACAAATGATTCCCTGGCATGGAAATGCTGATTCCTGTTGATAGGTCAGTGTAAGCCACGTGGTACACAAAATCTCCTAACTGACAAAGGCAGAGAGGGAGAGAAATATTAAGAGACTCATAATCACTTCCAGTGACAAAAACTTTAAAAACGTTTTCTCAGAAAGAATACCTCCTTTAGGGTTCGTCTTTGCATTGTGGGTCAAGTGAAAGCTGGTCATCTGGATCCGCTTCATGGAACAGCATAATGCATGTGAGAAGAAGGTCACAACGAGTGAAATGTGCAAAGGCTTACCTTTCTCAGCATCTTCTTCATCTTGGGCAACCATTCTGTGGACCCCCCCTTAAAAAAACACATCATCACAACCACATAAATGGAGACATTAAAGGAACCAAACAACAACATAAACTGCCTGCTCAGACTTCAACATACTTTACAGCACAATCTAAACAAGCCAGAATAGACGTAAAGGGAGATACTGTCCATTGGGCCAGGATAGAATGTACCCGATATACACACTCTACAGGTGGTCCTCGGTGGTTAATGGCGTTCCGTTTTATGCCTTTCGTGGTTACGTACGCACTGCTTTACATGCAGGCAGTGGAATAACACATTGGAGGACTGGCAGAGTAACACGTATTCGCGTCGCTACACTGAGAGGAAGGACAACGTCACTTCTGTTCCATTATCTCTCCCAAGGCAGTGAAGCAGACTCGTCTGGTGGCAGCGAAATTTGATATCGTAAAATGCTCAGTGGGGACATCAATACTGTATAAGCTGCATGCCCGGTCCAAGCTGCTGAAACACGGCGACCATCATGAAGGATACAGTAAAGATGGTATTCATGAACATATGAAAGGGCTGTGGCCCAGCTAAACAAAAATCAGGTTAATATATACATTAATTTGTAAATCAATAAAGTGTAAGCGTTTTTACTGATTATGTGTTTACTATTTTACTCATTTACCATCCATCCATCCATTCTCTATACCGCTTCTTCCTCATTAGGGTCGCGGGGGCATGCTGGAGCCTATCCCAGCTGACTTCGGGCGACAGGCGGGATACACCCTGGACTGGTCGCCAGCCAATCGCAGGGCACATATAGACAAACAACCATTCACACTCACATTCATACTTATGGACAATTTAGAGTCGCCAATTAACCTCACCTGCATGTTTTTGGAATGTGGGAGGAAGCCGGAGTACCCGGAGAAAACCCACACACACACGGGGAGAACATGCAAACTCCACACAGAAATGCCCAGGGGAGAATCGAACCCAGGTCTTCCCGATCTCCAAGCTGTTACTGTGTTGGCCAACGTGCGGCCTACTAATTTACTATCATGTGAATTACAAGAAAAAAAAAGGAATTGTGGCGAGAGGAGGAATCGGAGTTTATGAGTGGCTGACTTCAGCCGAGTTGTCACTTTTGCTGAAGCAATTAAGTCTGCACACTTCAAGAAGTGTCTATGTATCGCTGCACGCAATGCGCAACGAGTGAAAAGCTACGGCAGACAGAAAAAAGTTACAAAGTTACAAGGTGGTCGTTTTTATATATTTGATGTAATGATGACATTAACACCATCAAAATATTAGCTATATTGTAAGTATTTTATGAGGAACTAATGTTGTGTGTTAGTTCAAAGCACAACAAAAGAAAACCCCATCATTTGTGGAAAAGGAAACTAAGAGTAACTTTACCCACACAGCCCTGACACAAGCCACACAAATAAAGGCTGTGGTAAATAAATGTTGCTACTGATGACATACTTGACATATGCAACGAAAAACGGTCTTATTTTTGATAGACTGTCCAAAGAAAAGTGAAAAACAGAGCACTGAGGACATATTAGCTCTGTGTCTTGTAAACATAAACCCTGTAGAATTATTTAACGGACAACTTGATGTTTGTTATCCATCCGTCCATCCATTTTCTATGCCGCTTATCCTCATTACGGGAGTATGCTGGCCATCTCAGCTGACTTTGGGCGAGAGGCGGGGTACACCCTGGACTGCTCGCCAACCCATTGCAGTCGATGTTTGTTATAATTAATATTAATGGAACACATAATATTATCATGATTGTAATATAAAATGATGAAATATTCAAGTGCTGCACTGTTTTTTTAATTTATTTGAATTTCCATTTCTACAAAAGGTGAGTATGTCATTTAGGGCACTTTTTTCCTGCTTTTGAAATCTGTTAGTTATCTGTCAGCTTGCTAGTTACATAGTTACAACGTGCAAACAAGACATACTCTCTTCTGTGGTAACTTTTACTTAGTGGTCGTTCTTGTCTTTTTCTCTTCCTCTGTAGTGGTCAGTACTATTCCGCCGGCGGAATAGAATCCTTTTTCAAAATGCGTTTATACCGTACTTTTAAGCCAAATGCTTGTTGTAAAGGTGTTCCTTCAAAACAGTCATCTGCGAAATAGACAAGTGTTTTAGATGAGTATCCTTTACGGATGATGCATTTTTGCCGAGTATGAGCATGAAACGAGTAGAGCTCGTCATTATCCGTAATTTTGATGAAGGAAAATCGTCATTGGGTAACTACTTACAGTATGTACTCACTCTTCATGCTCTGTGACTGGCCAGTCACACACAGCGACCGTCCCTCCCTAGACAGACTCGCTACAGTGACTGTCATGTCAATTTCAGACTTAAACTAATGCACAGATTTAAGCCCCACCCATTTCTGGTTAAATCACGGCCACTTCCGGTTTATGTCCCTCCCACTCCGAGTACAGGTAGGGATACAGCTAATTTAGATGGGTGAACAAATACAGATTAAATTAGTGGCGTACTCGCTCATCCCTAATGATACTATACTATTTGGATGAAAAATACACAGAACGTTGTTTACTCGGCTTTAGCGTCATGGCTGCTGGCATGAACTATGTAATTTTTTGCAAATTTACCGTTCGCTTTAAAAAAAACGAACAATGTAGAACATACATACAAACAATATATAACATATTTTAGAAAAGTTGATAAATCATGTCAGTGATTTACCGCTGTAATACATCTTTGTGATGAAAAGCGTCACTCTCAGCTTCATCCTTAAAATATTGCATGCTTCCCTTCGGTAGTTTCCTTCTCGCCTTTTCCACTGAGGATCACTGAGAAAACCGCATCAGTTTTCTCCAAACCGCGGCAACAAGTTTGTTTCGCTCCTGTCTTCCGGAAACAATCTGCACATGTGCAGTAACATGGAATAGTCCATTGCACGAGAAGGGAAGGGGAACTGTTCACTTGTTCACAAGTGTTAGACGGTGTAAAATTTTAATAACTACATATGCAGTATAATATAAAATCCAGTGCAATACACTTAAAGAAAGTCTAAAACTATTTAAGCTCTCCAATGCAGAGACATCAATTGAATATTCTATAAAGGGAGTGCATGTAGTACATAAAAAGTATTAAAGGAGTGCATGTAGGAACTAGCATGGAATTACATGGGAAAGTGCCAGTGGATACAACACTGCATCACGTGAACTAACCTGTCAACCTAGGACTGTTTTTATGGGATTTTCAGGGCTTGTTTACACGCAAGCCATCTAGGAAAAGTGGTTTTGCCTTTATGGGAAATGCCACTCCTGGAAGACAACATGTAAAATTCCAAAATTAGTTAGTAACAGACTCAGCAATGCCGTGGGTTCCGGAAAGGTAACTGACCACTTTGTCGGTGTGACAGTGAGATGTCACCTTTTTATTTTGATGCTTTCTTGTCTTATGTGGTCCTGGGGCCGTTGCACAAAACTAGGATAAGGGATTAAGTTGGGATATCTTTGCTATCCTGGCTCAATTTATCCATGATTCAGTTGCACAAAAGTGGGACAGTGGAAAATGGGATATGTTGTGACATAAGTTACCATGGAGATTTATTCTGTGGAGCTAGCCTGCTCCAGACCAGGCTAAGGTTGACGATGTATTTAATTAATCCACTGCCCACTACACATTGTTATCACATTCAACTACACCCAGTTTGTTTGTCATCATTCATTTCAGTCATTGTAGATAAAATATTTTAGATGATGTTGCAATCATTAGATCATTTACAGTCTCCCACACATATAAAATGCACATATGCTGTCTGAAGGAGTTAAATTGACACAATTTCATTCACATCTGCAGTCAATTTCACCAACAATTTCAAACGGATTCATAATGACATTGCGACATCCAGTGCGCTCAATAATCCGGAATTTACGTTAGGTTATTTTAATATTCTGCAATATTTACCATCTTAGATTTCACAAAAAGCCTCTAAAATATACTTTAAAAATGTGCCATTGCCTCACACACAGTGAGAGAGAGCACTTTCTTTAACTTTTTAACTTAATTTGTAAGTGGGCCGAGACCCATCTCTCAAGAGGTCTCGGTCCACCTGTTTGGTGCACACCAGGGTTCGAATGATCACGTTCACACTTGACCTAACGAACAGTGCTAGCTGAGCAGATGCATCAGAGGTCAATTGAATCAGCACTCAGCACACTAACTACTGCCGCAAGGAACACAAAGACATTAGCGCATACTTACTGCATTTAAAAGAGCCCTTGCTGATCATCATCCACAGCAGCAGTCCAATGATGAGTGCACCAATAACCACCACAGGTGCCACTATTTTGGTGGCTATATTAGTGCCTGGTTGATCTTGTCCCTGCCCTGAAAAAGTTAAATGATGAATGAAAGCCTTAACGCTCTGGTAAACCTGGTTTTGACAAACAGGAGCACAGAAAGAAGCAAAAGGCATGTTCAATTACTGGAAACATTCCCTTATAATACACAAACAAAACAATTTCATGTTCCCTTTCACTCTGCAATAATTTGAACTGTGGACTCTCTCCCTGAGTTTCAGAACATGAAGTCGAGTGTTGATAAGGAACAAGATGGACGTGAGCTACAGTGACGTCACAATAGATTTTAGACACGTACGGTTGAAACACAGATCTTCTAATAACACTGGATATTAGGGATGAGCCGGATACTTGTTCAGCATTACCCGTTATGGATAATGCATTTTTGCCGAGTATGAGCATGAAACGAATACAGCTCGTCATTATCCGTAATCATGATAAAGGAAAATCCTCATTGGGTAACTACTTATGTATTCACTCGTCACGCTCTGTGATTGGCCAGTCACACACACAGCGATTTTAGTTCTTCGTGCTCAGTTACCTAAGACCACAGATTGATGAACTTGTTTTAGCAGAACTGCCGGTCAACTGACAGTCCACAGATCAAATCCTGCCTGTAATTGATATTAGAATGGTCCGTGAGTTTGGTTCAAAACTTGGGAGTGACTCGTGTTTTTGCAGCACGCTGCTAATAAACAACAGAGCACTGTCATAGAGAGAAAGATTTGTTAGTACATTGTGGTGAACTTGAGTCACATCAGGAAATGGCCAGAGGAAAACTTCAGATTGCTTTAAGGAACTGCTCTTTATTTGCAGTAGATTAGCCAACAAATACTCTCTCCCAACACTGCACTAAGAAAGAGAAGTGCAGTTGAACAATGATCATCCAGACATACCAGACCTTGTTATTGCAAAACTGTACTTTGATGACTTGAAAGAATTTTGAACCACCATGCACCCTTTTCTTTTGATTTTTTTAAGAGTAGTTTCGATTTAAAGAATTCAGGAAGACTTTGAACCTGCTTTAGAGATATGATGTACCTTAGTGATATAGTGCATCAAAACAACTGCATAAGGAAATCACTAGCTGTTTTTTAAGCACACAGTGCACGCTCTGAAAACAAGAGTAAACATCCAATGTGAAGGAAAACATGTTGTTCAGTTCTGACAAAACCGCTGCAATGGCAATACCTACGCTAAAATCGTGTTTACTAATTTGTAGGGGTATCCTGTGATAACATTGGCATAATAATTAGACATCGGTTCGTAACGGTATCATTTTATTGTCTCGATAAAGTTTGCACCAAGTTTGTGAGCTCAGTATGTCTGCGGTCTGGAATAGTTTAACCTTTTGATTGTAAATATGCAGTTTGCAGCGAAAGTGCTGGATATGCGAGGGGTGAGTATGGCGTCTTCCTTAAATACTTCTCATGCAATGTGTTTCGTTCATGCTGCATTTATGCTGCATTCATGCTTGACTTGCAGAGGCCAGTTTATACTTCACTGATTTCATTAGTCCAGAGTTTTATACTTTGCAATTGACTTTGTTCTTACATGGATGTTTGTGCCACATAGAAATGTGCAGCTTTCCAAATCGTATCATAAGCAGCATCATTTAATTGGATATGTATTTGTGACTGTATAAAGACTATCCTGTCTTATTTGATAGTAGGAAAATATGTTATTTTAAAATATATAATTTTAGTTGACTGTTTGGTAAATAAATACAGCACTTTTTCTATAACTTTAATTGCATATTGCGGTGTTTTTCTTATTCTACACACAGTGTTTATTTGTGAAATCCATCCAGTGGCATCACAGTAAAAGAAGCATAATGTGTTCAATAGTGAGGGAAGAGGTGCTGCAAATATCGGTAATGAATGCTGGACAATATTAGTATATCGGTATGAAAGTCAGTAACATGCATCTCTACAAATTTGCAGCTGAATGGATCAACTGGTCCATTCACTTTTGGCCTAACCACCTGAAACTTGGCAAGATGCATATGCAACCTTGCAAACCTGATACACTGGCAAATATAATTAGAGGAGGGTGCTCATTATGTTGATGAAAATGCCTTTGTGCCAATGCTTTGCAAAAATAACCAGGTAAAGTTCCTGCAACATTTCTTGCAGGACTAGTTGGGTCTTGTCTTGACTAAATTGTGTTGCCATTGCGGTATCCTTAAACACATCATGAATCGGTCCGGAAACAAAAAGCAAAAAGTTCTTTCAAATGCGGACATTCTCAATTTTGGCCAAATCATGTAATTTCCTTTGTAGTACAAAGACACTGGAGTGTATCGATCTGTATTACCTACCTTGACTCTTGATCTGGGACATCAGTGCCAGTGTGTCCTCGTCGTCTTTGCCATCAGTGGCGTTGAACACCACGCAAGTGTACTCAGAGGATTCCCACCCTGGTGACAAAGTCAGCGTGCTGGAGAGGTTGAACAGTCCATTTTCTGTCACCTTGGCATTGGTTTCTGTGCTTTTTTCCTGCCTCTTGGGTCCAACAAACCAGCCCAGTGTGCCCTTTGGGTAGCCGCCATCTGAGCTGCATGTCAGGGTGACTTGTGAGTTTGGGGTAACCTCCATGGGGGTGGAGTAGATGATGGGTCTGCTGTATTTGGCTGTGACATAAAGGAAAAGTGAAAGTGATGCTTGCCTTACATTACAACTACATGGGCCATGGCAGAAGACTTAACAGGGACATATTAGCCGTACACGACAATGGTTACATAACAGGCAATAAAGAAGTAATATTATGGAAAACTCCGCCCATGACTTGGCAGCACCCTTGGTGAAGGGTCACCATTTTCTCAGCAGCTACACGGAACCATTATCATTTCAAAGCCATAAGATAAGCAGAGTTTCAGTGTTGCTGGGTGCACAAATTGTCATCAGAGTAAAGTGAATTATTATTATTGTTTCTGTTTATTAGCAGTTCCTGCTTGGGTACCAAACCTCAGTCATGAATGCAGGGGAGTTCCACGGCTTAAGTCTGTAATGTCTTGGTTTGAGGGCTAATCTCCTAAGACTCTGATTGTAGTTTTCTGGATGAAACTTTTATTGTGACATGTGACATGCACCAAGCTCTCTGTGCCCCTCCCTCCCTCAGTCACTCACGTGCTACTGCAGTAGAGGGGGAGGGGTGAGCAGTGGCTCATTTTCATGAGACAGAACACCCTCCCAAAGGAGGCTGCTCTGAACAAGGCTGTTTAGAGAGCGTTTTGATTGAAACATGTTTTTAAGACACAGAGGAACTGTTTTAATTAGGGATGTCCCGATCCACATACAGTATTTCAGCTTCCGATCCAATGCGATTTTTTTAATTGTCTTGCCGATCCAATAACAATGCTTTTTTTTTTTTTAAATAAGCTACAAACATGATTTTGTAGAATTGAATGTGGTTATGAAAGTAGCTCTTCAAAGCATTGAAAATAATGCAACCAAATTATTGCTAAATGTACTTCTTTATTACACAGCATGGCCAACAATATTGTTTGGCTCTTGTAACAAACCTCTGTGAGTCAGGTCCCTAATGCAATAAAAGAGCCAATAAAATTCCATCCAATAAGAGATCAAATTGGAAAAAATGGGCATGCAAAATACTTTTAGGGTAGGACTAATCATTTGGCATGGTTATAGATCAATGTGTGGTATGATTTAGAATATAGGACATTTTTTTTTACAAACTCTCTTCAACGCAATAGTAATTTATTGACAGTCCCTAGTATAAACAACCAGCGGTTACATTGGCACTTCCTGTGTGAGCTCCCCGCACCATGACACAGCAGTCTGGTCCGGGCACATTGAGGGGGAACTACTACTGTAGCTACGGAGCCGAATATCCAACGTCCACCGTGAAACTAACTTCACCACGGTACACCATGAACATGTCTGCATGGTGGTGTTGCGTTTTCTTCTTCTTGCGGGTGGCGGGAGTTGAGTGGCAACCAGCTTTGAGGTGCATTACCGCACCTACAATGTTGGCGGAGCAGCAGCCGATCCGGATCCTGAAGATCGGATCGGGACATCCCAAGTTTTAATATGTGAAAAACCAACATAATATATCTCCTTTAATTATACATGTGCTGTCAAATCTCTCACCTGTGACTTTAAGGTTGGTTGAGCTTCTGTGTGCACCGCTATCAGTCATCACCATACATGTATATTGTCCGTCGTCAGCCACTGAAGTGTTAGCAATGAGCAGGGACACGTTCAGGTTCTTGTGAGTCCATGACGGCATGGCAAAGGAAAATCTCGGTGTCACATTTATTTTCTCATTGTTAAACGTCAGCACAGGGTCTCCAGCTTTCTTCCAAACAACCACCTGGACAGTTACATCTTTAACTTCTTTCGAGGTTGTGATCCCACAGTCCAGCATAGATTGCTGACCGTATTGTCCCACGTTGTATGGCTTACATGCCACTGTCACAAAATCTGTAAAAAATATCACTTTATGATAGATCAAAATTTTAAGACCAGCTGAAAAATTGCAGGAGTTTACATTTTGCACTGTTGGATCTTAAGGCCCTGTCACACCTTGACGATTTAGCCAGTGTACGCCAACGTATGAAAAATTTGGCCAATACGCTGGCGTACGTCGAATAAGTTATGGGTAAGTTTTGTATAAGTTAAGAGCACGTTGAAGCACACCGGCATACGTCGTAGTACGTCGAAGTCATCCAAAAACTTTGTGCATGCACAAAACTTTTCGACGTATGTCAACGTATGATTCATACGTCCCGCATTCGCGGGCAATAAGTTATGCAATCGTTGATGCCGGTTCACACACGTTATTTGTAAGTTACGCACAAGTCGTACTACAACATACCTTGAGAAAAAACTGTGTCTTCTTGGCTCTCTTCTTGGCAAGGATTGGCTGAGAGGAGATAGAGACCGCTGGGGAAGCAGCTTCCGATACCATTGACGATGCCTGAGAGGCGTTAGAACCTGCATCATCGCCATCATTGTCATCAATGCCTTGATACTGTCTTCGAAATTTTCTTCGGCATGATGGTGATGTTGACACTGCGATGTCTAGTGAGGTTATGATTTGAGTCATCAAGTGGCAGCCTTTTTATAGGCTACGACACGTGATCGTCGGCCATACGCTACCGTGCGGTTTGCATAAGTTAGTCTTGCGTTGGGCATAAGTTGTGAACGCCGGCAACACGCTATGCATTCGTTGGTATAAGTTGTCTATAAGTTATAGAAACGTTCTATATAAGTTACTAATACCTCATGTATACGCCGAACTCGTTATGAATACGCTATGTATACGCCCAAAATGGAAAAAAACGTCAACGGTTCAACGTATGCCATCAAAATGATCATGTCGGGCATGCGCTGGCTAAATCGTCAAGGTGTGACAGGGCCTTTAAGGAGGTTCTAAGTAGAGCAGTGCTTCTCAAATAGGGGGGCGGGGTGAACTGTCAGGGGGGCGTAAGAGGCAGGGAAGACTTTCAGTTAGTGCAGACTTGCCAACATGTATGAATTTGTTGTACTCAGCATGCAATTTGAAGCTTGTATACTTCACTGCCCTCCATTTTGTTGCATTTTGCAAAAACATTTCTGGGGGCATGACAGAAAATCGCCAGCCCTGCAATTGGCTGGCGACCAGTCCAGGGTGTACCCCGCCTGTCGCCCGAAGTCAGCTGGATAGGCTCCAGCATGCCCCTGCGACCCTAAAAAGGAGAAGCAGTATAGAAAATGGATGGATGGATGGACAGAAAATAATTGAGAACCACTGAAGTTCAGCTTTAAAATGCAAAAAGAAGAAATGGGAGTGAGACACTGAGTAAGCAATTTTTTACAGACAACTATTAAACTGATATAGGCTGTTCATCAGCTGATCGAAGGTTTAAGGTCATGACTTAAAAAAAAACAAAACAAAAAAAACCCCTAAAATACAAAAACAATTTTCAAAAAAACGACCGAGTAGCTGCGCCATTCTTGTCAATCAACTCACAAATGTGTTTGGGCATGCTTGAGGGCAGTGTTTCCGGGAGCCCAGTGGGAATGTTGCTCCACCCTGCACAACCTGAAGCTCCATTGTTCCATTGAAAGAAAAAGCACCCCAGATCATGATGGCGCCCCCTCCACTGTGCTGTGCGGAAAACACCTCAGGTGGGCTCTCCATGTCGTCCCAGTAACGTTAGAAGCCATCAAGGTTACATTTTTTCTCATCAGAGAATAAAACTTTCGTCCACATTTCATTGTCCAATGTTTGGTGCTTTTGTACAAATTCCAAAAAGGCAATTTTGTGGCATTGAAGGACACAAGGCCTTTGAAGATGTTTTTTGTTCTTAAAACCCTTCTCTCGCAGATGCCGTCTGATGGTTTTTCGACTGCACTACGCACCAGTTACAACCTTAATTTGGATCGAGGATTGTCCTGTGTTTTGACGGGCAGCCAATCGGCTCAGGGCTGGTAACATTTTTTCAGGTCTACCATTTGACCTTTGTGTTCCATAACCCTCCGGATCTTTAAAGAAGTTTAAAATGTCTGACGGTGTCCAACTTCAGCAGCAATGGTGCGCTGCGAGAGGCCTTGTCTATGCAGCTCAGCGTCCAAAGACAAAAAGCTTTTTTGCCTTTGCTATCAAGAGATCATGATAATGTGAATACCTGACAGACAATTAATCCACATTTTTCCATTTGTTTGCAATAAATTACTTACTCCATTTTTTTTGTCTCACTCCCATTTCTTTTTTTTTTTTTTTTTGCATTTTGAAGATCTACTTCGAACCTCCTTAAGATCCAACAGTGCACATTGTAACTTCTTGTAATTTTTCATCTGGTCATAACATTTTCATCAGGAGCTTATGTTCATATCATAATGGATCATACCGGTCACTGCAGTTTGTCCTCTGACATAGATCGCTAACAGCAACCACAACAGGATACCAGATGAGGCCATCATTGTTTACCTGCAACACATTAAGTTAGAAGAGGTCAGCTGGGATAGGCTCCAGCATACCCCCACGACCCTCATGAGGATAAGCTGCATAGAAAATAGATGGATGGATGGATTAGTGTTGAGTATATTGTCAAGATCTGGTCATAGTTTATAAATGAAATGGTCAATTATTAATGTGTAACTTGACAGCATCTTATGGCAGGTTTATCGTCATATTACTGTACATCACATTTTTTCCGAGTAAAATTGTAACTGTTTTTCATGCAACCTTAAAACACTGTCATACAATTCTGACTTGTTTCCCGACTTTATACCCTTAGTTTGTTTTTTTCAAAAATTACAACTTTTCTTGCACTATGAGAAGTTTTTTCTTGTAAAATTCCAATTTTCTTCTCAGAATATTACAAAGTAAATCTGCAACATTTTCTTGTTATGTTACCACTTCATTCCTGTACAATTATAAAAAAAAGTATTCTAAAATATTATACATTTTTTTGCCGTAATTAACGCATACGCATCATACAAGCCACGGCTGTCTGTTGACGACAGATGGCGGCACAGTGTAGCTCCCCACAGAGTCACACAGAGTCTGACGCTCATTTATAACTTTATTCTGACCCAAACACATCAACAGCAGAACATTTCCTACGTCATATATGTATCTCCAACTCACAAACACGTCTCTAGTCCATTCGTCATTGCAACAACACTTCATCATTCACTAGACTGACCGCGAGATGCATTCACGGACACTCCGAACATCACAAAGGCGTCTTTATTATGTATGTGTGGTCTAAATAAACAGAAATGCAAAGAAAAACAATAATTGGATATTCTTATCACTCACTTTGTATCTGTTAATGATGTCACAGCCAAGATGGCATCGGTTCAGAAAACTCACTGGGGCGCACGTCAAAATCACCACTTCATTTCACTCCTATTTTATAATTGTTTATTTATCTATGACAACATTATGGCAAAAATGTTTTATTCAGTGAGTACTTTCATTTTGTTATTGTTTTTTGAAAACTTTTTTTGTGTGTCAGGAGCATTAAGTTTTTCCTCATTCATCATACGAAAACTTCATTTCATAAAATTTCGACCTTTTGTTTCTTGTACCATTACAACTTTATTCTCGTACAATTGACACGTTTTTTTCACATAAGTTACCATTTTGTGTAAAACCACAGCTTTTTCCTGTAATATTGCATAATTTCAGTATTTTTATTCTTATATTACAGTACAGTAATCCCTCGTTTATCACCATTAATTGATAAGTTAATTTCTGCAAAATAAGAGTCCTTATTTATAGATGAAAGCACATAGAAAACCTGTTTACGACACTCTAAATATATATTTTTTTACATTAGAGCCCTCTAGACATTAAATAACACCACTGTAGTCACCTTTTCACTCGTATTACCCAATATAGTAGACAAGAATATAGAGATAAGCATAAGTAAGACATAAATAAGACTTGTGCCCGTGTGTGTGTGCCATAAATGTGTTCCCAAGGGGAGCAGAGTGAGTGGTGGACAGGAAGTCATGTCTGGGTTCAGAGTTGAGTTTGAGCTTGCCGTGGGTTACGGCCACAACAGGAGCCTGTGTTTTTATTAGGGATTGTTGTGCCCGGAGTGAGATGAATAAATGCCTGTTGTTTCGCCAATCAAGTCTGGCTGGCGACCAGTCCAGGGTGTACCCCGCCTGTCGCCCAAAGTCAGCTGGGATGGGCTCCAGCATACCCGCCTCCCTGGTGAGGATAAGCGGCATGCCAGCATGCCCCCGCGACCCTAAAGAGGAGAAGCGGTATAGAAAATGGATGGATGGATGGAAGTCTGGTGCTTGTGTGTCTCACCTAACATTATAGTAACATTACTGACACCTAGTGACCAGTGTAGAGTACTACATATCATCAGCTTTGAATG
Source organism: Dunckerocampus dactyliophorus (assembly GCF_027744805.1). NCBI lineage: Eukaryota > Metazoa > Chordata > Actinopteri > Syngnathiformes > Syngnathidae > Dunckerocampus > Dunckerocampus dactyliophorus. Next base: position 12,890,004 of record NC_072824.1, read on the forward strand.
CGTCTTTTAAATGCCTTATACTTGTATTTTAGTGCATTGAGCAATCTTTATTCTTGAAAATGCGTAACGTAGGCTAACAATGTGTACGATTTGCTTAAATATTATTATTTTTACTAATAACAGGCCATATTCAACCACGAAAGAGCATGATTTATTAATTAGTATGTTTTGAAAAACCATGAGAGTGAAACCATTAAATTCAAACTGCCAAGTGGCAAAGGGATGGTTGTATATGTTTTCCTTTTTACTGTGGCCCAAATACACCTGCCTTGCATTCCTTCATGGTAAAACCATCTGTCAATCTTTCAACATGAGGTGGTGAAAACTTCCTGGTTTTGATCCTGCAGACCATCAATGCCGCCTCAGATTCAATACCATTCAATAACAGAACAAGATAACACAACATGGAATGAGATTCAGTCTTCAGTGTGAGGTAAACTTTGAAACTTGATTTGGAAGGAAATAATACATTAAAAAAAGATCATTTTTGACGGAGTTGGTGACGTGTGGTGATAAAACGGTCATGTTGTTTTTCACTTGTTCTTCTCGCATGTCCTTTTCGGAACCTCACTAGAGCCCAAATGATTCATCAGCAGGCCGATTATGGCGAATCACAGATTAATCGACATTGGTGAATATGTAACCAATATATAAGCTTTTTTTTGCTGCGCCCAGATTCTGTCGCTCCATTCCTGTGCCTCTGTGCTGCACTCTGCCTGAGTACATGGCCACTCCCCCTCACACACAAACACACAGACCAGCAAGATGCAGCTCGTCCTGTCTCACTCACTCGGCCGCAGCAGAGAAGTCGACGAGCGAAACGGCAAAAGAAATGGTAAAGAAAAAAATGGTAAGCTGTGACTTTGTAAGCAAATATAAAACTACACTTTGGTGGCCCATGAGAATAACGTCTTTGCGGAAACACACTGTCTGGGCCCGTCAAGGAGAACATTCTAGTTTTTTCCCACTTAAGTTTTAAGAGCACATATGACAGCAAGTTGCATCTCTGTGAGAATCAACAAAGGTAAATGCAACTGTTAATCCACATCCGCCATTATCCAACACTATTATACAGCGTTTTGAAGTTGTGTAAATTATCTTTGTGAGATAAACAAAGAAAAATGCAACTATTAATCCACATTGTCCACCATTATCTATCCATCCATCCATTTTCTGTCTACTTCATGAGGATCGCGGGCACCGTTATCTAATATAAGACTATTATCGAGCTTTTTAAAGTGACATATGAAAGATATATGCAAGCGTTGACCCCCATTTCCATCATTAATACAGAATAAGACTACTACACAGAGTTCCATTTCACACCATACTTCCATGCAGGAATTCCTGGGGCTCATACATTCAGAAGTTAATGTCTTCATTAAAATAATTTTGACAATGTTCCAAGTAATGTAATTTGTTGTAATTGTATATATTGCATGTTTTGAAAGCAGCTACATTGTTACATAAAGTGATGCACGTTTTGATTGTTTAGTTTTGTACTCGTTTTCACTTTTTAATGTTTCTTCAGCATTTGTTTTTGAGCTGTGAGCTTCTGCTTTGTGTTAAATCATATTTTGAGAATTTATGTTCCTGTACAGCATACAGTATATCCTGTGTATATCGATGCTCTTATTTAATATATTGGCTGATAGGGTAGCGGCTTTTTCAGCGCCCAATATTGGTATTGGCATCAGCCTCAAAAATACCATTTCGGACAGGCCCTAAGCCTTACCTTATATGGCTATGTAACAATAATCTATAGTCAGTAATGGTTTATGTGCTGATGTACTTTCACCAAACACGTTAGCCAAATAAGAGTTACGTCCCAATTGAATTGAGGACAAAGTCCACAAAACCAGTTAAATCCACAGAACACTACTACTGTGTTTCGTACATGAACAGCCAGACACGTGCACTTACCCATGCACTGATGTGAATCACTCCCGAACCCTCATGCATTAATTCACTTTACTTACACAATATAAACCAACTCTTCACGAAAATGCACAATGTCCTACATACTTTTATATCCAGTATAACTGCTTTCCATAATAGTCACTTGTATAAACTGTTTACAAACCACCACTGCACCCTGCAGACTAAACATTCAAAGTAAAAGAGAAAGTGGACTGAACAATAGTTCCCTTGAGCAGTCCTATTTACAATAATTATTAACATCCATTTCAACTACAGGAAGGATGTTTGATCAGCTTTTGTACTTTCATTTGCGTTTTCACAATTCTGTCTCACAATGGACCCTTGGGCCGCCAAAGGTTGTACGGTATAATTTGGAAACTGACCAACATTGTCAGAGAAAATTGGCCTAGAGAGCTTGCAGGTTGATTAAAGTGAACTCATATCACCCAAGACTTTATCTCAGTGAGGGTCCACAAGTCTTGTTTATCTTTTGTGATACCACCAAAGAATGGTAGCGATGAACGGGAAAAATGTGATGGACCATAGAACAGGAAATCACGTCGTGTGACACAGAGAAGCACTACGAGTATCTCTGTCCTGGCTGCAACATTATATGCAGTACAGTATTATACTCCAGTTTCCACTTCACTATAGTGGTCTGTTTTGTTGCTGCCCTCAGTCTCCTCTTGCATAAATGTGTCAGCTTATTGTGGCCAACAGTTCTTGTTTGATAACACATCTTGTTCTGACGGATGTTTTCAATGGCGTGTGGTTATTGCAGCTTCCAAACTGAGTTGAACTGAGCTGTTCAGAGGAAAAAGAGGCAAAAGTTGGAAGGTGAAGCAAAACTACAAGGCCAGTTGCAGTCTTGTTTGTGTGAATGTTGTGTCCAGAAAGCGCAGCTGTGAGGGGTCTTGAACCGTTTGGGCTCAGTAATAGAACAGCTGCACTCCATCAATCTCTGGTGGGATTGAGTATGAAAAGTTAGCACCCTTAAGAATGTTGTTACCGTAAATACCAAAACTGCAACAACAACAAAAAAAAGAAGCAAGCTGCAAAATACACCAAAAAGCAATGGCCCCAATGCATCAAACATTATTAAATGTGGTTGGATGGCATCATAAAACACCACAAACATATTACTTGATTGCTGTAGAGCCTGCAAAATTAAACACATGTACTGTTTTGTAAGGCTGGTTGACTTGCAAGTTATGAATTCAAATCATTTATTTTTCCCAAGTTGAAGCTCTACTTAGAACCACTTAGAACCGACAGTTGGGATTTTTTGACATTAAGTTGTATGACGTCCCAGTCAGCAGTGTAGTCCATCAACAGCGACTTATCCCCCAATTGGTTTTTGGAAGTATCTGTATATAAGAGTCAAATGTAACGCAGAGCAATTTGTGAGGTCTGATTTTTTTCAAGGATTAATTTTTGTTGAGCCAATGTATTACCAGTTTGAACGCATTTTGTTTTGAGAAGCCAAACTCCTTACTTGTGTAACCCCAGCGATTACCTGGAACTAGATTCTTCATCACCGAAAGCGGACCAGAACTGGATTTACACTGCTGATGGGGACGTCATGCAACTTCATGTCAAATAATCCGAAGTATCCCTTTAAGATCCAACCCTGCAAAATGTAAATTCTTGACATTTTACAACTGATCTTAAAATTCAGGAGTGTATATATGTATGCATAATCAGCTGACGATATTTGCAAAAGGATATGCTCTCAGGGTAAGGCAATGTTCATATCATAACTGTGTTAAAATTTCGAAAAGTCAGTGATGCGATACTGTCCCCTACAGAGGAAGCTCATGTTTGCTCTTCACATTTCACTGCACACACACACACACGCACAGCCTGCAAGCACAGAGAAACAATGCTGGCTCTAATTATGCTACTGTACACCACTACTGTATGTGCCACCATCGTTTATACAAACGTGGTTCCTTTTAAACGGCCGCACTGACTGTTATGACAGCAACCACGTAGTGTCTTGCACAAAAATCTCCCTCCCAAGAAAACGCCACGGAATTGAGCACAGAGGTAGCGCTCACCTCACATTGAGACGATCACCACGTGCATTTACATTACGCTTACATTACACAACGTCCACTACAGTACACACCATCAAACATGCATTAAGTACGCCATTTTGTTCGAGGGGTGGACTCACCTAAAGCATGTCGTTGGTCGGCTTGTAGGACAACGAAGGTACAGTTAAACTTGTTGCTCATGTGGCGATCAACGCTTTTAGTGCCTGTGAAGAGAACAAGCTTCACGACAGCAAAAATACATCTGACCGAATGAACTGTGGAAATTCCAGCCTACTCGCTTCCGTACTTTCACTTTCAGTATGAGTAGACAGCATATGGGGCGATCAGCATAAATCAGTTAACGGCAAGGTGAGTTGTAATAATAAAAGAACATAGATAAAAAATGCTGAGAGTAAAGTAATGTCACGAAAAAATTAATTAGTGGGAATTATGAGAAAGTCGTACATACTGGCATTTTGTCTCAGCAACATTGTGAGTGTCCGTGTGCATTTTTTAGTTATTCACTTAAGTAAATAAGGACAGGAAGTCATGGTCTAAATTGATTTTTAATGTCTATTTTCCACTTGTGCCATTTCTTGAATTCAAATGTATGCGAGCAACTTAAAAACATCCAGCATGAAGTAAAAAGAAAAAAAAAGGACACGATGCCACAGTGCCACACTGGAAATGACAGTAGGATTGAAAGCTGCAACAGGTTTAGTACATAAATTGTAACGCCAGAGAGAGAGAAAGCAAAGGCTGAGCTGTGTCATAAGGTCACTTGTCAAAATGTAGGACAGGTTTATCACATCAGGCCCAACAACATTCTCCTGGATTGCAATGTAAAACTACAGTATTGCAATGCCTACAAGCAGAAAACTCAACCTTGTCTGAGTTTGTAGCTTTAAACACAAAGAGGCACACTAAGATTAAGAGTAAATTTGACCAATAAAAAATGGGGTGGGGGCACAATCATTGAAGGCTAGTCACTACGATACAAAAGGGTGTCATCCTTCAGATAACCGATGTGCTTCCTATGTGGATCTTTTAATATTGTGACCAGTAAGAAACATTACAATTTCATGCAGTTACAATACAACATTTTTCCACCATGGACGACCAACAGGGGGAAAAAAAGATTTAAAAGGCTTCACAGTTGTGTTTCTTGTCACTTTGGGACCAAATGTGCATGCAAGGTGGGTCAAAAGAGAACACAAATGAAAACTGACGGCTTTCTGACGCCTGCAGCTTGTGCTGTGTCGTACCAAAGAAAAGAGGGGTGATTTACCGTTGATTCTTGTGGCCTCTCTGCGGGTCAATACAAGGACCGAACTGCACAGAATCATTGATTTGAAATACATAAAGTGCTTCTGTCAAAATAAATAACAGTACAAAATGGTTCTTAAAAGGAGGTATCAAAACAATGCACTTGAGACATGGAGAAGACTGGCACTAGGGAGACATCAGAGGGGAGGTCCTGTGGTATGGATAAATGGGTAGGGTTTCCCAGTTTGTGTTAGGAATTACTTATACGTGGTGGAAAATAGGAAAGCGGCCGTGGGGTTGAGGGGCTGAGGGGTAGCTTGAGCCTGAAAGCGATTCAACCCAGGATGAGGCTGGACTTTCCACCGGGTGGATTCCTGCGTCCGGAGGGCAGTCCAGCAGCAGGATCCTCGGCTGGAGGAGCGTCTTCTTGACGCTCTGCAGGTGCGTCAGCCTCAGCAGCATCACTTCCTGAATACACATGCCCCCACCCCGAATATCAGCCCCATTTGAAAATGAACACAGCGGGACATTTACGGTCAGGCACCCCTGAGGTCAGACAATGTGAAACACAATGTTCATACAAGAATAGGTGAGCATCTAAAGGATTAACTGTACAAGTCTGTTTTGCTTTTCCTTTGTTTTTTTGTGATGCCACCGATGATTGCAAAGAGGTGATGATGACCATAGAACCGTAAATGGAACTCACTATATAGTGACGTGTGATAGTAGGTAGAACACACATCTGTTCTGGCTGCGCAATAATGTGAATCAAGTCAATATCGACAAGAAGAACAGAATATGCATGGCAAAGTCATTAGACTAAGTCTTTGTAAGAAGAGACCCACTTCTTGGGCAATGTTCCTCTGCACTTTTGTCACTACTGTATGTCCCAAGCTAAGGGACAGTATACAAATTATTTTTTTTTTAAGCGATAAAACACAGTGGTTAACTTATTTTTACATTTTCACACAGTTAAGACTGTTAAAATGTTATTAGAAATGTTAATTATAATATTATTTTCAATGTAATTGCCTATACTGTAGTACAGGTTTTATTCTATTTCTGTTATTCCCTGTGGGAAAAACAGTCTCTAAAATTTGAACAACACTGAAGTTCCTTTGTACAACATATACAAATGCTTGTTTGATAATATACTACCATTTATGGAAGTCGGATATACACTCTTGATCAAAGTCTTAAGACCAGTTGAAAAATTACTAGAATTTGGATCTTAATGAGGTTTTAAGAAGAGCTACAATATGCAAAAACAAGAAGGGGGAGTGAGACAAAAAGCATTTTGAAAAAGTAATTTATTGCAAACGACAAACTGAAATAGGCTGTTTATCAGCTGATCAAAAATTTAAGACCATCGCTCAAAAAATAACAAAAAACTCTCCAAACCAAAACCAAAAATGTTCCCAGTAGGACTCAGTAATGAGTAGCTCCGCCGTTCTTGTTAATCACTTCAAAAATGGGTTTGGACATGCTTGATGTGAGTGTTTCCAGGAGGCTAGTGGGATCATTGCTCCAAGTGGTGAAGATGGCTTCACGAAGGGCATCAACTGTCTGGAACTGATGGCCATTTTTATAAACTTCCCTTGCCATCCATCGCCAAATGTTCTCTGTGGGATTTAAATGAGGGAAACATGCAGGATGGTCCAAAAGAGTGATGTTATTCTCCCTGAAGAAGTCCTTGGTCAAGCGAGCATTGTGAACTGCAGTGTTGTCCTGTTGAAAAACCCAGCTGTTACCACACAGACGAGGGCCCTCAGTCATGAGGGATGCCCGCTGCAACATCTGCACGTAAGCAGCCACCATTTGACGACCCTGCACCACCTGAAGCTCCAGTGTTCCACTGAATGAAAAAGCACCCCAGACCATGATGGATCCCCCTCCCCTGTACCGGGTAGAAATCATCTCAGGTGGGATTTCCTTGACATGCCAGTAACGTTGGAAGCCATTTGGGCTGTCAAGGTTACATTTTTTCCTCATCAGAGAATGTCCCTTTCAATGTCCCATGTTTGATGCTCCCTGGCAAAATCTGAACCGGCAGTTTTGTGGCGTTGAAGGAGATGAGGTCTTTGAATTTGTTTTTTTAAACCCTTTTCCCGCAGATGCTGTCTGATGGTTATTGCGTTGCAGTCGGCACCAGTAAGGGCCTTAACTTGGGTTGAACATGGCCCTGTGTATTGATAGACAGCCAATCGGATCCACCGGCTCAGCGCAGGTGTGATTTTTTTGGGTCCACCACTTGACTTTTTTGTTCCATAATGCTCAGGATCTTAAAAAAAAAATTAGAATGACTGATTTACTGCACCCAACCTGAGCAGCAATGGCACGCTGCGAGACGCCTTGCTTATGCAGCTCGACAATCCGACCACGTTCAAAAAGAGAACGCTTCTTACCTTTAGCCATCAGGAGGGCATGACAGTGTGAATGCCTGACAGAAAATGAACATTTTGACTTTTATAGCCTGTGTTCTTAAAGGTGATAAACATCCTATTTCAGTTTTTTTTGTTTTGTTTAAATTACAAGTTCCAAATGTTTTTTGTCTCACTCTGCGTTCTTGCTTTTGCATATTGTAGCTCCACTTAAAACCTCATTAAGATCCAAATGTGCAAAATGCAAATTTTAGCAATTTTTCAACTGCTCTTAAGATTTTGATCAGGAGTGTATACATATCCTATTTAATGTTGCTTCATCGTGACAACAGTCTTATTCATCATTACAAGATAAAGATATAAAAAAAAATGATGCATGCGTCAAGAAAACCAGTCTTTAACTGAGTGAAGTAAGATGCAAATTGCTCACCGTTGTTGTATACAGACGTGTCTCCTTCCTAAAAGATAAACCAAATGTCAAAATGTCAGAAAAATAAAAATCATGGTCATTATGCCAATATTTTCATCTGACTCATCAATTTGTTGTCAATTTATTTTAATCTAGTTTGATTTATTTCAAACATGCATACGATGTTACATTGAAACACATCACATATTCACAATTCACTGTTCAACATGTCCAAAAAGGAGCAGGAAGAAGCAGTGTTTAAATCCTACCCCCTCTCCATATCACATCAGTCACTAATTCAGTTATGGATTTGTCCACTCTGTCAATTTGTTAGTAGTTGATTTCTTCTCATAAAAAAAGCTTTTTCCATATTAGCCTCAACCATCAACCAACACCAACAAACACATTGAAATCAGTGGGGGGGACATAATTATTCACTTTGCACATGGTTGTCACAATTTTATCATGAATCAATCAACCTTCCCTCCATTAGTTTGCGTTCTTCCTTAAATAAATGAGGTAAACAAATCAAAGTTGTTGAAGCAGCTGACAAAGTGATAAACTCTATTGTAGTTCTCAAAAGTAAACAATTCATTGATTATGATCTGTATTTAATATTAATGTTTTTAATGTACTTTATCAACATTATTTCATGAACAAGTTCTTTACTTGTAAACGTTAGTGTTTATGTAAGATAAAAGGCGGAAGGGTTACTTGTGTTCTGCTTTTACACTCGATGAGTCTGCACCTTCCGTGGAAGAAGTTTCACTTCCATTTCCCCATGTATTTCATGATCTTACCATGGAGTGGGCGTCTGCAGAGGGGTTCATGCCCTGGTTGGCCCCTCTCCTAAGGGGGGCTGAAGGCTCACCACACAGGACACCCGTGGGCTTCCCACCTGGAAAAAGAGGAGGACATGATACACATCATGACACATCTACTCACTTCCTGCAGTTTCCATTGACGTATTTTTCCAATATACGCAACGTCTGTCTCATGATTAGGCCTGTCACAATAACAAATTTTGCAGGAAGACAATTGTCCTACAAATTACTGTCGATAATCGCTATCATTGACAACATTTGAGACCATTTTTCCATTAATTATATGGCATAATAATGAAAGTACAGGGCATCAAAATCAATAAACCTACATTTCTCAGGAGTATTTAACATTGTAATTGGAATGAAGAATGTTTAAATAAATTAAACATCATAACAATGTAGCCATTTTCACTGACATGTTACTCAGGTTATGTACACAACTATTGAGGAATTTTGTGTAAATATCTTTATTGCCATATTGATTTTGGTTTAATTTATTTCGAACATACATACAGCATACATTGATTCTTCATGTTACAAGTCTCAGTTTCACATGTCCGAAAAGGAGTAGGAAAAAGCAGATCTTATTTAATCCTACCCCCTCTTCGTATCACATCAATTGCTAATACACACAGTATATATGTATACCTACAAACACACACTTACATATATACAGTATATATATATATATATATATAGATTTGAATTGTGAATTAGTGAACGATATCAACTATTTTAAAGACCTGTAAACTTTGAAACTGTGAATGTCAAATACTAATCATTAGTATTTAGTTTAGTAGTTGCAAAGTTTACCACTTAGATTTTAAATACCGGTATGCTATATTTTATACTAAAAAGTAGATCATTGTGATTGTGTGCACCCCCGATATCCATGTACAATAATACCCATATTTATAAATAAAATAAAGAAATATATATATTCTCTATGTTTATAGTAGGAGGTAGATCTTTGGGACAAAGTGTGAGCACCCCTGTGCTATATCTCCTGACTACCAGTAGTTCAAATTTGTCCTCTGTAGAGGACATTTGTAAACCTGAATATCTCCCACCCACTGGATGCAACTGAATTAATTCCGCTTGTGCTCTATAGAGGACATTTACACCTTTACATTAATACCAAATGTGAAGGGGTGGGGCTTTGTTACCTTTGATTGCATCATATCAGAAAATGGCTTCCTTCAGTGCAAGCACATTTTATAGGAAGAGGAAAAGTAAGTGTATAATACTTACTATTAAACAAATTTAGCTTGAAATGTTGTTGGCATGCGTTCCATAAGTCTCTTAAGAAAACATTGAAGTGTTGGTGGAATTATTTTAACTGTCTTTGAGCCTTGGATTTAAATGTTTAAAAAATGTCCTCTGTAGTGGGCGTTTGCAGTTATTGCCTCCATTTTGCTGTTTTGTCCCTCCCCAAGTGACAAGAGAGTGATTCATTTTCAAAAGGAGAGACAATTTTGATCCTCCCATTATTCAGAACAATGATGCTATGACACGCCAAAACCAGACCCCAATGGATTATTTTAAGCAATACATTGATGACTCGGCCTGTGCACAAATCAGTGTCAAGTACTTGTGTATGGAGCAACACTAACTACCACACCTGAAGAACTGGAGACATTCTTTGGGAATTCTATTCATATGGACTGTCTAGGATTTGCAAACATTCAAATGTATTGAGCCTCTAATACTAGACACCAAATTCTGGCATAATCCATGACCAGAAATTGGTTTTACAAATTCATAAAATTCTGTTGATGTTACAGATGAGGAAAAAAGAAGTATCTCTTGCGGAGAGTCAGGCCCCTCTTGACCAAAGTAAGGCAAAGGTGTTTGAGTCTGCCTAGAACAGGAAAATAATTTTGCATCGACCAAATGTTGAGTTTCTACAGGATGGCCTCTCGCACTAGGAAATGGACAGTGCGTGCAGTTTTCCACTTTTTTGACCTGGCAATCACCAACTCATGGCTTCAGCATAAGAGTGACTACCAGTTTCTGGGAAAGAAACCACTTTAGTTCCTTGACTTCAAACTGCTCCCTGGTGAAGAGTTAATTACTTGAGCCCAAACAGGAATCACAAGTGACAGCGAGCATGACTACACTCCCCCACGTCAAAAGTGGAAACCGCAGCCAAATGTAGCTCTGAGACATTATGGTGGCATCCATCTTCCAGTGATGGTGGCCGAAACACATGCATCAAGGTGTCGCGCATTCGGCTGTAACAGTAAAACATATGTGATGTGCACAAAGGTTGCAAGGTTTTCCTCTGTGTTTCCAAGAAAGGGAATTGCTTTTTGAAATATCATACCAAATATGCACAAAAGAAGCAAAAGAAAAGAGATGATGAACAGTTGTTTATGTTGAGCTCTTTCTCGTGTTGACTTTTTGATATTTTCTGTTGGACTAACTGGTTGCTAACAAAGTTCAGTTTCACCTGTATGGGGTTCCGATTATAACTTACAAATAAAAACTTTATATATATATATTCCAAAAAATATTTAATTACTTTACAAAGATTGGAGAATTTCAAATTACATGTGATTAGACAATATTTTTTTCCCTGGTAGTCAGGAGGATAAAGATACATGTATAGCCTATTATTTACATATTGACATATTATTATATTATTATATTATATTGAATTAATTTGAAATAAAATATCTATTACTTTACTTTGAAAAACATGCAGCAGAATCACCTCTGAAATCAGTCTGCAGTGTAATTATGACTATAGGGGTGTTATTTCATGTCTAGACAGCTCTAATTATGTTTACCCGTTGACTGCCAGCCATGTTCAGAGCAGAGAGCTCCATACTGCCAGAGTTTTTGGGCATTTTTGCTGAACTTTCAAGACCCACAGAAATTAAATTTTAGGACTACATAAACATTGAAACCATCTAAAGAAACTTTAGACTCTCTTCTTTCATCAGAAAAAAAGTTTGCTTTCCTTTTAGGTCTTTATATATTGGCAGTAGAACATAGGGTAGTTTCAGTAAAAACACCTCATTTTGACCAAAAAATAGAGAAAACAAGCTTTTTCTGCAGAGAAGCAAATTCAAGCAGAGTGACGGTGGGATCTGCTGGATGTGGGGATGAATCTCTGCTGCTGACCGATCCAGACAGCAGCCACTCGTCGAATCAGGGTCGGGTTCTGAGTCACCCGACTCTGAATTGCTTCCGGTGTCAGGCTCCGGTGTCACGCCACATGGCTCAGAAACGCTAACCACTAGCTTGTTGCTTCGGCTGCCATTGCCAACTGCATTTGTGTCTACGTCACCTACATCACCCATGTCAGCTCTGTCTTTCTCCATCGCGTCACTACTGAAGGCAGATCCACCACCAAGCTCTGTGACAGTGTTAGCTGCCTGTATTTTTTGTCTCTGCTCCATTTCTGCATGTGTTTCGCCATTTTCCTCTCTCAACCCAACAATCCGTCTTCTTCATAAACAATCTGTCGCTGCCGGTTGGAGGAAAAGATAACTGTTGCCCCCTACTGGGACAGAAATACATTGCCTACATTGTCAGAAATTCACACACAAGACGAATAATCTTGAATCTGTAGCTCCCACGGCAAAAAGCTAAAGACGTCAATAGATGTCTTTGGCAGTGAAAGAGATTAAAAGCCATATTTAGAAGGTCAGAAAAGGTTTTGTATGCTCTACGTAAATATTCTATTTATAAATAATATTTATAAATAAGTAGGGATGTCACAAGATGTCATGCCACAAATCTCCCGAGATTAAAACGTGACAAGATTTCTTGTTCAGAAAAAAACTGTCTCGTGGGTACTAGGCCTGGGATGCTAAATTAATTGATTAATCACACAATAAATGAAATTGAAGTGGCTAATTTTGCCGGCCTCAATACAGTATATTGCCATGAGTACGCGTGCCTGTATTCCTCATCTCCCACCTCCAAACAGGCAGGAATAGGATTCACTCTGTGCATTGATTTCAGCACCTTGGCACGTTTGTTCCATAGAACAACAGCATGAATGGAGTGAGCCCTCTTGTCAGTCATAAAGTCTCTGTGTGTGGAGGCAAGGCTGGTAGCATACACATAGAGTACACAAGAGTATAATGTAGTAGAAATTACATTTGTAGATTGCAATATCTTGTCATTTTTTTATTGTTTAAATCTTAAATCTTAAGTGGATTCAATCTCATGTATCGTCTCGTCATGAACTGAGTGTCTTGTAACACCCTTATTAATAAGGAATCCTACTTCGCAGAAATTCACTTATCACGGTTGGGTCTGGAACCCATTAACTGAAATAAACGAGGGATTACTCTACACGACGTACATTGACTACTCTAAAATGTATCCAAGTTTCATTTCTACAGTATTGTCCCTTAAGAAGACATAATAAAACAGTTGATACTGTGCAGATACAGTAGACGCCCCTACAACGTAAATAATCCATTCCGAGAACCTTGATGTTATGTTTTTTATGTTATACGAAGTGTAAAATACATGTAAATAGCCTAATCCGTTCCAAGATTTTCCCAAACTCACCCCTTTGGCACTTCAAAATATTCAAAGTCCACCAAATATGGTGGGAAAATATAAGAAAACGTTAGCATAAACATATTAGAGTAACATTCCAATATAAAATAAGGTAATAAATAAGATTACTGTAAATGAATAAAAGTGAAAAACAAAAACAATCCTACCATTCACGAGATGTCTTGATCAGGAGCGCAAGTGGAGGCAGGAAGGAGGAGGAGGACTAGCCTGAGTCGAAACGCGACTCAAAGAGTCTAAGAGTCAGCTGGTCTCACAGACAAACGCACACGCACTACACGATAATGCTGTGTGCAAAATTTTAATTTGTAACTTAATTAATTGTTTAAGTTACTTTAAGGGCGATTATGAAGAGGAAGGAGGTTGAAGGGGGAAGCCTGTCTCTCACATAAACTCACGTACGTTCTGTATAAGTGAGCCAATGAGATGAGAGTGTAGGCGGTGCCCCGATAATCAGCCAATGAGATGAGAGCGTAGGCGTAGCCCAGATAATCAGCCAATGAAATGAGCGGAGGCGGTGCCCCGAAAATCAGCCAATGAGAGCGTGAAGCATCAGAAGGCGTCAGCAAGTGTTAGTCTAAACTTGCACCAACTTGAGGCATTAATAAAGTTGATTTAAAAAAAAAAAACTTGCACCGACTTGACGCTTTACGTTATATGGAATTTCTTGGAATTTACGTAAAAGGAGGTTTACGTTATGCGAGGTACTACTGTACTGCACATGTATACACTTCTTTTGTCTAAGTTACAACTGAGACAAAGATAAGTTTTACCCTCTGTTGGGCAGACACTACCTGGTGGGTTGTTCCTTCTGTTAGCGTAGGGGTCTTCTGGCTCAGCAAAAACACTGGAGGCCATTTTGTTTTTCCGGGCAGGAGGTTTCTCCTCATCGGTGCCGAAGGAGATGTTGGAGGCACCACCTGGAGGCCGCAGAACCCTGCAAAGGAGGATATTGTGGGTGAACTGGATGGCTGAATGTTTTAATTTCTGTTATCTGTAGGTTACATAACTATGATAATGTTATTACAATAAGTGTCACAAAATGACAGGATTAGCCTGGACTGTGTACAATTAGGGGCACCTAATAAACTGATGAATTCTGAGAATTCTGGATAATACTGTAGTTACATTTTGTGTAAGGGGGCCATATGCACAAAGGATGCGCATGACTGCTGTGACACGTGCGTAAAGCGTCAAGTCAATCTGCGGCTCTGTCACCAATTAACAGAATAAAAGGAAGAAAGTACCCAAATTTACATCCCCTGCTGCCAGTCACTCCCTTTCACATGAACACACTCTTGACAAAACTAAAAAAATGGCTTGACTTGTCAAGTTGGTATCCAGCTTCGTAGTACCGCTTATCCCACATCTTCAATGTGTGGAAAACAAAGAAGAGAGCTTGGATAAATTAAGCATAATTTGTAGTATAGGCCTCAGGTCCTCTGGCAAGAACTTGCATCCAAGAATGCAATCAACATCAACAGTACTGGAACTTTTCTGACACCTCGAATAGTAAAGGTAACTACAGCTACCTATAGTGGCACAACCTGTTTTTAGGAGACGCGTGTACTTCTTCAAGTGGTACACACACCCAGCAACTAATTGAGGAACAATGTCTCATTTGGCAATAGATGACATTACTACAACTGGTCCAGGTATTGCTATGTGCATTGTTCTTTGCCACACCACCCCTCTGTTTCAATTACATTAGTAGAGTTAGATTGATGCCCACACCGATTCTATATAAAGTGATGGTCAATATAGTATATTGTACATGCTGAAGCACTTTAACGTATACTGAACATGGTCCTAAACGTGCTTCTGCTGCCATGTGAAGACTTTTATTGTGATTTGACGGTATAGTTAGAATTAAATTAAATGTTTAGACAGAATAACATCCAATTTTGTAATCACGATGCCATCATTGTCCCGCTATGCGGCAAAATTTCCCAAATTCATGTCAACAGTATTTAAATTTTAGATGTAAATGTCCCAATGGAGTGACAGTGAATTGTTTTGGTCTCATGTATATTTCAGATTCCAAACGGCACATTGACCTCTTTGTTGCACTTTCAATGATGGGGAAACCAACGAGTGGCCCCACCCAACCGAAACACATTTCACACTGCAAACCACTCACGGTTATTTTATTTCCTAGTTTAAAAATAATATGAACACTAAATGAAACGGATGGATGCTTTGCGTGGTTGCAATTAAAACACGGTGTATTTTGTCTGTGGCTAGCTAAATGCAAGGTATACAAAGGGACATGTGCAACCATGCTAGCTGGTTTAATTAAAAATTGGCTACCTTTAACTAGTCACTCATTTATATTGGTAACACTTCAACATTCTTTATGTCTCAATCATTTCCAAGTTTCTACTTAGAGACAGAGCATTTAACGTTAAGCATTTTATTGAGAGAGGATGCTCGGCTTGTTGGCTAACTGCACAATGGTGGCTAACATGATGATGGAGAGAGGCGACGCATTTTACCTGGAGCTGTTTTTAGCACCGGGCTCCATTCCTTGAAACGTTGTCGTAGTCGTCATTTTCACACTACACGCTAGGAAACAGGACGGAATATACGGGAATTGTAATTTGAGTTTATGTATTTCACCGCCTCATCTCCTGTCAATGCAAACCGGTGCTTCAATCAACCTGCCTCCAACCTCGTGAATCGATGAAAAGTTGATGCAGGGACGGCGAATGTCACTTCCGGCATGACTTTCAAAAATAAAACCATATTTCGTTTCGTTAATAGTGATGCTTATTTTTATTCATGACACTATGACTTGGGCTACGAAACCGACCAATAAAATCTGAGGTAATAATTGTATGGCCAAACGCCATTAGGACTTTTATAGTACAGCAAGGCGTTTTTAAAACAAACTTCCGGGCTTTTATTTAATTTTTTTACTTGAATGTGTGGTAAACAAAAATATCTTTCAAAATAAATGACCAACGTCTTAAAAATGAAATTTTGAGGTTTCTAAATTATTAAAACCATGAATCTAAAAATAAAATAACCACCCCACTATTTTTAATCACTTATTAAAATGATGCAAACAATTCTTAATGTTTACAAACTTTAGGTACGCCAAATTCATCAGCACCATTTTCATGCTGGAGTATGTAAAGTGTGCTACTTTACCATCCTTTGACATTAATTAAAAACAAAGAGACACACATAAAAAAAAAACAACTCAATTTATTCCAATAATACATTTCCATACAAGAGAGGGTTTAAAATGCAGGGCCACTTAGTCCATACCAAAAACACTACCTGACACTCTCTATGACAAAGTATAAAAACTAAAAAGAACAGTATTTATTTGCTACAACTCTCTAGTGAACCAACAGGTTAACATATGAATGACCCATGTAGAACAACTGTGCAGCTGCTGCAATTACACGTGTTCCACTGGCTGGTAGTGTGTGTGCATATGTCTGTGTGGTTATGTAAAGACTGGGCTGAATGAAGACTTTCAAGAACACGGAGGGGAGGTAGAGATGTACAGAAGAAACAGTCATTAAGGAGCACATCCTCCAGTTTGCTGCTGGAACACGTCAATTGTATCTTCATCCTCCATTTCAAGCTGCAAACACAAAGTCAATGTCAGCTGAGAGTTCAGCATACACAAGCAATGGGAGCGTGTAGACATGACCTTAAATAAAAAATTGCACCTTGACATAGGAAAGCATTTGTCATTGCAGATGTAGTGCCTACTGAATATAGTTCCTAACATGACATTTCATATCATTTTGACCCTCATGTAGCTACAAAAGATAATACGCTTAAGTGTGATACTGTACAGGTGTATCAATGTTTGGTTTGTAAACGTGAAGTGGAAAAAAACCCAACAAAAAAATAGCAATTCACATCTAAATTAATAAGGCATATTAATACGATGTATTTTTGACAGCGAAGTGGATCCCCGCACATTTGTGATTCAGCATTCACAGCCCTGCAAATTTTTGGTCAAAAAACATTTTATTCTCCCTGAAAATAAGTTTTTTTTCCAGCAGAAAACATTTCATTCACCATAATTCGGTAAAAAAAAAACAAAATCTAATTTGTGACAATAGAGTTAACATTCATCATATACCGACCGCCGTTATAAAAGAAAACCATTTTTATGCTTTCTTTATGCTTCACTAATGATATTTTTCATCAAGCGTCAAGTTTTCGCACTTTGTTCAGTGGTCCTTCAAGGTACTGGTACACCGTAACTCCAATTCCATCTGTTCATGGATTGTCTTACATTTTCATTAATTAGTGCCGAGTACCTATTCATTTTATATGAAAAATTGACATTTTTATGGCCACATCAATTCCAATTGGATTTCAATCCCAATGAGCTGTAACCCCTTTTAAAATAAAAGGTTAAATATCGGGAAGGGCATCGTGATTGATTCATCGATTATTATAGCAATTGATCAATTCTGTCAGTTGTATGAAATTGTTGATTCATCTTATTAACCAATTAACCTTGAAGCAACTGACGCAAAACTGAGTGCATTACTTGACTGCAACCAGCAAAGGCACTGTAAACCTTCAGAAAACCAGCGATCAACATGTCTTCAGCAATGGGAAAGTTAATTGTGCTCCATCCATCCAGCATTATTCTGATCAATCAAAAATATATCAATCAGTGGTTTAAATATAGCCCTAACATCACTTGTTAGACAACATATGCTACATTACACACGTCCACACCAGATCTTCAAAACTATATAATTATGATATGTAAAAGTCATAGAAAAGATACTACTACTACTAGATACCACCCCCCCGCCAGGGGCAAATTCATGATTACATGTAATACAGTCTTCCATCAACAACAACAGCACAGTGAGCGTGTTCTGTCTTTGATGACACTGATCATGGTAGACCACCTGAGAGCATCCGCCGACTACTTTGGGACATACAGTATGACGATCCAGAAACGTATCTTTTCTAGCCTGATTTTACTGAGGATGAGCTACAGGTTTTTAGAAGCTGAGTGCGCAATGAGTGAGGGTGGAACGTCAGACGACGAGGTCCAACAAATTCAAGGCCAGCAGAACTTGGTGGTGTGAATGTGGAGCTTGCCAAGTCATGCCGACTGCATTACAACCAACAAAGAATTGTTAGCGCTAACAAACCCTGCAGTGGTAGAAACTTTTTTTTACACCTACCCAAAATCAAGTGAACCCCAGGCCAGCTGGACCCAACAGACTTACTTTATTGAGTAAGTCTCCATTATAATGATTCTGATACACGGAGCACATAGTACTTGATAGCACAGCTATATACAGTCGATCAAGCAGTGTCACTACACCAGAAAAGTAGCTCCTTGGTGTTAGCTCCTACAACAACGTCACTATATCTTGGTTAATTTGCAGGTCACCTTATGTAACTGGAGCATTGTTGGAGTTAGACTTTTTTTTTTAGAGTGCTTTATCGGCGCAATAGGTGAATCCCAATTACTTGTATTCTTTGTGAAAATCTCCCAGGCGGCTATCTAAAACGCACAGAAACAGGAAGAGGTGTGTTCTTGTCTCACATAGGGATTGTGGATGTTGGGCAAAGTTGCAAAACAAAAAAGGTGTAGTTTTCCTTAAAGTCAGGTCAACGGCCATTATTCCACTGAATGAGGCCACCAGGCCATCCATCCTCCTACAATCGCTTTATCTCACTAGGGTATGTTGGAGCCAATCCCAGCTGTCTTTGGGCAAGAGTTGGGGTACACTCTGGACTGATTCCTTCTACAATATTTAATTCAGGTCATAGTTTAAAAGCACACTGCAGTACCTGCGAGGGTGTGTCCTGTTCATTGATGGGCTGGCCGTCAAATCGAAACCGTATCTGTCTCATTGATAATCCCTGTGGGAAAAACAGAAAATCTTCAAATATGCCATTATTGACTACATTAAGAAAGGAAAGGCTATGCATATTCCAAACTCATGACATGTAAAGTAAAATGTTTCAAGCAATTTTTTAATATTACAACGGGGTCCAGGCCACATGGCTCAGGTGGTAGAGTGGTCATCTCCCAACCTCAAGGTTGCGGGTTCAATCCTCCGTCCTCATGTTGAAGTATCCTTGGACAAAATACTGAACATCAGCTGCTCCTGATGTTGTGTCATCAGTAGGTAAATGTGCTAACAGCGTCAAAGCGCTTTGAGTGCCTTGGAGGTGAAAAAGCGCTATACAAGAGATCCTGGACCACTTACAACTCATGAAACTCCCAAAACCAGTATCTCAAAATAGGATAATATTTTAGAAGAACAGTTAGTACAGATTTAAAATATATAACAAAAATCCATACTTTGATGCAGCAGCACTGTCTGCAGTTGGGAAAATCCTCCAATGAGTGAACAGTCTTTTGTGACAAGTACCATTACACCTGGAGCGCCTCACCTGTCGTTCACAATAAGCTTTCATCAGTTTGTTGAGTGGAGTGTGCCTTTTAATCTTGAACTGCACCACTGAGCCATCCTGGCCTGCAACCTTCAGGTTTATGTGCTCGTTGTTCTCAGTCTTCACTCCCTCCTGACAAAAGACAAACACGCAAGTACACGGTTATTATTCACATCTTCAATGCACCTTTTCCGACAGCGTGTCGCTAACTTGAAGGCTCTGGTGTTGGTCATTTGATACAGAGAAACAAATGGAGATGCATACTTTTCATGGGACAGCTGTGCAGTGTAAAAATGAAAGTAAAACATACTTTAAAAACTGAAAAAAAATAAAAATGGAAATCTAACTGGACAAACTCTGTCTTTGAGTCTCTATATTACTTTAATGTTTCCATTTTCTCCATATTGGTAAAACTAGAATTGTATATGTAGACTGTATGTGTGTCTTTTGCATGTTACAAAAGCAAGCAAATGAGTGTAACGTGAATCATCTAGGGATTAATATACTAATTAATGGTTGTCTGATCACTGAAGCAAAACAACAGAAAATGAGAGCACAGAAGCCAGCACTGTAATAGCATGACCTCAATCGCCACACAGCATGCAAATATGCCCCCTAGAGGTTGTGAGCAACATCATTGATCCGTGTGCATCTTATCAGTTTGGCTGCTTAATGTAAACTACAACCAATAATTAGATTAGAAAGAAGATACATTGTGCAAGAAAAATACAATTGAGGACAGCACAGTTGTACAGTGGTTGGCACATCTGCCTCAATTTCAAGAGAGCCAAGTTCCAATCTCTGTCGGAACGTGTGTGGAGTTTTCATGTTCTCCCTGTCCTTGTGTGGGTTTTCTCCTGGTACTTCGGCTTCCTTCCACATCCCAAAAACCTGAGACACCCAACTCACAAGAAAAGATGATGCTTAGAGAAGACTGGGTCCACGAGAACGAGACCAGACAAGATTTTAACATTAATTCCAACAAAGTCTGCATACTGGCTCATTCGTGTGCTTCACCCTTTGCTCATTATTAATATTCCGATACGGGGGCTGTAGCATTTGGCTTTGTAATCGGCAGTATCAGCATCTGCAGTGCTCCCCACGAGGCTCTGTTGCTGCACTGCTGTGTGTATTCTAGCAGCCTTGCCCCCCCCCCCCCCCCCCCCCCCCCACAGACAAAAAGCGACTGCATGACTTACAAAGGTCTCACTCCATTGTTCTATGTAACGCTGTTGTTCTATGAACCGTCAAGGTGCACCCAATGCACAATGTGTTTCCTGCTTGTTTTCGAGGCGAGAGACGAAAACAGACATGCAAGCACATGGCAATATATGGAGGCCAGCAACATTATCAAATTGATTTTCATTTGTGTGATTAGTTTATTTATTATCGCAATACTTTTTTTCTGAATGAGAAATAGTCACAATTCAACCTCACGAGATCTTATGACAACCCTAATGTTAGGTTAACTGGAGACTGTTGTGTATAAGTGTGAATGGTTGTTTGTATACATGTGCCCTGTGATTGACTGGAGACCAGGGTGTACCCCACCTCTCACACAACGTCTGCTGGGATCGGCTCTAGCTCACCTGTGACCCAAAGGAGGACATGCGGTAGAGAAGGTATAGACAATGGATTAAATTAATTAAAAGGATGACAATTGTCATCCTTTTAATTAATTAAGGAAGAAACAACCTCATCAAGGACAGCACACATCCACAACACTCATTATTCACACTCGTACCGTCAGGCAGACGCTACAGGAGTTTGAAGTCCAGGAATGGTGGCAAACTGGCAAAGCTGGCAAACAGCTTTTACCCACAGGCCATCAGGCTTCCCAACGAAGCACTCACACACGCAGCACAAGCACACAATCATAGCACTATTTATTTATTTGTATTAATGTCTCTTCTGTTGCTTAATTTATTGGTATTAATGTTTATTTGGTTCTTATTCATTTTCTTGTGTTTTCTTTATTTTTTTGGGAGAATGAACAGAACAAGAATTTCATTGCATAGTATAATTACCTGTTTTACTGTGCATATGACAATAAAACTCTTGAATTGTTGGTAAGTCCACTACAGCAAATCAATGCATAGCCATCTTAAAAAACAGTGCATTTTAGTAGACCAACAATCTAAATTAAAGTTACTTGTAGTGACCTGGCAGTACACATAATACAAAAAAATCCCCCATTCGATTCGCAGGTAATGGCCGACATTCAGAGCATACATTTCGGCCCGTTGTTGAATCAAGAGGTGTTGTCAGAACGCATAAAAGATGCGTACGAGTAAATAATGAAACGAATCTCAACTGCGGTGTTCATATAAATGTCAGAATCACAAGGATGTTATTGATTCCGTTGTAATTAATCCGAAATCCAGTCCAATTTCAAGCATAATAGCCGCGTTAGCATACAATGCTAATTTTGCCGCTAGCGTGATGTAGTGTGGTGTGGTGCTATAGCGCCGGGTCGTGTCTCCAGTCTTCTCTCGATTTTTGAGACTCTTATTGACTTGGCCCCGAAGATACCACTTCGCATTAGCTTCCCCGTGAGAAACGTAAACACAGCTGACGCAAACTGTGCACAAATAACGGAAATTAAAGTCCTTACCTTAGGCTTCTCGTCGGCCATCGCTGCTACGTCGTCTGTCTCTGCACCCTTTCTGCTTTGCACTCGGCCGCGAACGCCGTTTATTGAGCGTTACCGCCACCTAGCATGCTGGAGACCCCACTGCACCTCGCAAGAAGACGAAAATAACCACGTTCCACTGTTATATTGTTTGACTAAACCACGACACATTTACCACTAAGCCTTTTGCTTACTCATCAAATTATGCGAATGTATGTATATATACAGTATGTGTACGTATGCATATTTATGTTTTTTTTTAAATAGCTACTGATCAAATTTGAGTGCTGAGGTTTACAGTAGTATTCTTGCTTGGTGCTTTCACTTTTCAACTTGCTGAAGTCGTCTTTGTGTTCATTAAAGCTGATAACTATGAACAAGTAATATAGCTATGCCAAAACTGTAAAAGCTAGTGTCAAGAATTATGCGGTGCAAAGCAACATTGGCTAGTCTTGCAACGTTTACAAGTAAAGTGGGGCAATAGTACAGTGGAGTTACATACTGTAGACCTGGTGTTAAACTCAAGGCCCTGGGGCCAGACATGGTCCACAAAAGGCTGGGAATAATGTGTCAATCACGCACTTCACCTTTTTTCTTCTAAATGTATTTGTTCTAGGACAAGCGTCTTAGAAAATGAACGTTGTATTTGTACTTTGTTTTTGAAAAAACAAATGTACTCCCTGCAACTCTAATATTGCCAGATCATGCAACAAGAGATAAAAATTTTTTTAATAAAAAATAAATACTTCAATATCTGCTTGACACCTTGGCTTTCCTCTTTTCTCTCTTGTCTGCTTGCTGGTTGTTTCTGTTGTTCTCTGCCCTCTTGACTCCGTCGGTGACTGCAGCCCTCCTGAGCAGACGATTGTCTGCTGTGCCTTCCCATGAGTTGGGGTCGATGCCGGCCTGCTTCATGTCATGCTTGCGGACGTCTTTGAACCGGAGCTGTGGCCTTCCAGTGGGGCGAGCCCCCTCACGCAGTTCCCCATACAAAATGTCCTTGGGGTTGCGGCCAGCAGCCATACGACGAACGTGGCCGAGCCACCTCAAGCGCCTCCCACTAAGAAGGGCAAACATGCTTGGGGTGCCAGCATGCTGGAGAACTTCGGCATTGGTTACCCTGTCCTGCCATCTGATATTCAAGAGTCGTCTGAGGCAGCGTAAGTAGAAGCTGTTTAGCCTTTTTTTCTGCCCGGCATATGTGGTCCAGGACTCGCAGCCATACAGGAGAGTGCTGAGGACGCAAGCCTGGTACACTTTCAGCCTGGTGTTCACAGTCAACAGACTGTTGTTCCACACACGCTTGTTAAGCTTGGCCTTGGTGGCTGTGGCCTTCCCGATCCTCGTGCTGATCTCGGTGCCAAGCGGTGTTACAAGCAACCCTACAGGGGCAGCAATACCTGCAATGTGGCCGTAAATTAAAACAAGTGACATGGCAGGTCTGTGCTTAAAATTGAGGCAAAGACCAGAAAATGTTATTATTGTTTATTTTTCATGGACTGAAAAATTTATTTTATAAATGTACAGATAACATATAAATACCAGAATAAAAGCTTTTTGCCATTCACCATTGATGAGTTTGATGCTGTCACCATCAAAATGTGCACAAATATTTTTGACACACAGGAAACAATAAGCCAAATGAAGCAACTGTTGACATATGGTAGCCCAATATTACCCTTCAGCTTAAGAGGGTACATTCTTTTGTGTGAGGAAACATTTTACCTTACAGGAACGACACTTCCATCTGTGCATAGCGTCCTTACCCCAAGAGCCTATGTAACAGTAAGTTAATAAGTTAAAATACTCTAACCCTTTCATCCACCAAAAAAAACAATAAATAATGTGTGTGAATAAATAATCAAGTACAACAAGGGAGTGAACAGACTCTTAAATTCACATCATTTTACAAAAAGGCCTCTTGTATGCCTCAGTCAAATATATTCCATACATATGAATAAACATTGACGATTTTGAATCAAATCCACCCACAGTGTCACTTTTTGTCACTTTTATAACACGGCGTGACCTGCAAAAGTGCAAGAATACTTCGTTTTGCCTTGATTGAATGCAAATATTATGTGACACACCTCTTGACTTGTAGTGCTACAGCCTTGGCCCGCGCATTGAACATTAAACTGCAACGCAGTGACTATTCAAGTGTACATTAAATGATGTAGACATATTCCCTAAACGTGTTTCTTTCTCAAGACCTACCGGGTAAATAAAATTGTTTAAGAGGTCAAGCAGAGGAGGTGGGTGAGGCTATAAAACACCCCATCTGTCAGGAGACGGAAAGTCATTAACTTCCCCGACGTCTGTGTGGTGCTGCTCTCCCAGCGTGAAGGTCAACTTGAACCTCATCCGAACTTTTTCCTGCCAGTCACGTATACACAAACATAAACAAACATCCGCACACGGTCAGCAGCATGCATGAAAATAAAAAAAACAATGTATGAGCAGGTGACAACAGCTCCAGGCTATAAACACTACCTTGTGAGGATTGGAAAGCAGCATGACCTGACTGATGACAGCAGTGGGTGCGATGGGGTTGAAGGGAGCCAACCGTGTACCCGAGGGTGGCTGCAATTTCACTTTCATTGTCTCAATAGAAGCACACACAAAACAAAGCATGTCAGATTGTAGGTCCACTCATTTGATTTATTTTTGATCAAGCTGGGAGATTGCTGCACAGCTTGTGATGATGTCGGTTTCTTACAGTATCTTACCAAAGTACACTTGAATGGCTGTGTGCAATAACTGCTTTTAAATCTCCCACAAATGTCATGGATATTTACAACAAACACACATGACGCCATATAAACTCTTTTGGCCTTTAACAGGTCTAAACAGGCTGGTCAAAAATGCAAACATAAACAGGAGTTTTCATTCATTTTATATAAATTATCCTTTTCAGGGTCATGGGCAGCTGAGTGTAGGCAAAAGGTGGCTGGCCCGTCCACTCAGCAATACAGGCAATTTCTAAGGGCGCCGTGGCGGCCACGCGGTGCCACAAAACCTTCAATTAGGGCAGCCGATCCCTATCCGATCTTCAGGATCGGGATCAGCTGCCGAGCTGCTTTATTTTCAGAGATCGGACCATGTAACGTTGGTAACTCTGGTCTACACTTATTTGGCATCTGCTGGAGAGCTTCATGAAGTTCCATTAATGAAATGACGAAATCATAACGCAACAATACCATGCAGACATGTCTGCGCTGTACTGTGGTGAAGTTAGTTTCACGTTGGATGTTGGATATTTGACTCCGTAGCTACAGCGGTAGTTCCCCCTCACTGTGGACTCTTGTGTCATGGTGCGGGGGGCTCGCACGGGAAGTGCTGCTCTAACCGCTGGCTGTTTATACTAGGGACCATCAATAATGCTTTGAAGAGAATTTGTTTTGAAAAAAAAGTCATATATTCTAAATCACACAACACATTGATCTATATCCATGTCAAATGATTAGTCCTACCCTAAAAGTATTTATCACGCCCATTTTTTCCAATTTTATCTTTAATTGGATGGAGTTTTATTTAATGTTTTATTGGATTAGGGACCTGACTCACAGAGGTTTGTTACAAAAGCCAAACAATATTGTTGGTCATGCTGTGTAATAAAAAAAGTATATTCAGCAATACTTTGGTTGCATTATTTTTAATGCTTTGAAGAGCTGTTTCATAATCATATTAATTTACACAAATTCATGTTTGTAACAAAAGCTTATTATCGGTATCGGATCGGCAAGACTATATAAAAAAAAAACAAAATCTGGTAGGAAGCCAAAAAATGTGGATCGGGACATCCCTACCTTCAGTATAAGTACATTCGTGTCGTGTTTATCGCTGTAAATTGGTCCCAGACCAGACTGTGATAAGTGAATTGACACAAAGTAGGATTCAATATTAATACATGGAATATTTTGGTAGTTACGGCATAAAAACCCTCTTTACAATCTTCTAAACATAGTTTTTAACATTATTACAGCCCTCTAGACATGAAATAACACCCATATAGTCACCTTTACATTTGGCCGGCAAAATGATCAAGTGCGTTCTGCATGCTGACTAGAAGGGCTTCTGCTGGAGAGAAATGCTAGTGCGGTGTCTGGAATGGCCTGCCAATATCAGAGATTTTAGATGCAGGCAGCTATAATCCGATACTAAGCATGTACATTTGATGGCATGCTAACAATAAATTAGCATTTAATAAATTAAAGATTGTAATTGTAAAAACAGTGTTTGATTTCTTTCTGTATGTAAAATCGCTGATGGAGAGTGCCACATTGGGTAGATACAATATGAAGAATGCAAATGATAGAATTCTAATTCTAATTCAAACTAATTAACCCTATGTGCTGATATGCTTCACCTTGGCAGAGCTGTGCCTTTGAAGATATCTTTGACAAGGAATTATTTTTGAGACAAACTCTTGTACTGAATCTTATTTTGATTATTATTTCGTATTTTATATGCAGGTGAACCTGATAATACAGAGTGCAGTACTGAATAAAAATGTGAAGTGACAATGGAATCAAAGAGGATTTACCTTCGGAACTGCAGCCTGCAGCACAATGTCACTGACAGGGAGTGGAGATGTATTCAGCATGGAGGCAACAATCACCAAAACATCCGGCCTGCCAGGCGGACAGTCACGAGCAAAATGTAGCAGCACGTGAACACCACTCTCGTCGTACACTGTGACAGGACACAGCTTACCTAAAATACAACAGCAGTGTTCAAGTTCATTTTTTCAAGCACGTACAAAGCAGGTCTGTTAAATTAGCGGCCACAGGACCTCTAACAAGGTCTGCTTCAAATACGTTTATGGTCAGTTTTCAAGTGTTTCCAGCACATTACAGCTAAATTATTCCTTCATTCTATTACTTTTCAACCTGATGGACTGCACTGCATTTATATTTATATATTTGACTCTTGTTTTTGTTGTTTTTGTTTTTTTTAGTTCATGTTTATTTATATTGTAGGGATGCAAGATATTTTTTTTCAAGCCGATACCCATAACTTCTTGCTTCTCAAGACTGACATTGATTAATTTTATATATATTTTTAATTTAGATTTAACAGTTGTTTGTAAACACCTGGAGGTAAGGACGACTCAAACAAAGATGGATTTGAAAAACTGTACAATGGTTTGTCCTAAACAAGTATCATGACATCATTACTATTAACAAAACATGAAAAAAATAGCGGTACAACCTCCAAGTGGCTCCAAGGGGGTTTACTAACTGACAAAAAAGCCGGTATCGTCAACGATGGTGAGAGGCTGGTCGTCCAGCGCCATCATTCCCATGATGAAGTCACAGATCGCTTTAGCCCTCAGGCCATCTCTGGCAAGCTTTTTTGCACTTTTCAAACACAGTGGCGATAGGAACAATCCCTGAGCGTTGTAGCAATGTTTGCATTTCAGGTGGTTGGTAAGATTTGGTGTGTTGAATACTGATGTTTTTTTTCCACTCATTGCATTGAATTTGGTGCAAATGGCATGTCTTCCTCTGAAACACTAGCACGCAAAATGTTTTCCTCTGAAACAGGATGTTTGGTGTGTCAATGTTGTTAAAGTCACAAGCAGCAGAAGAAAAGGAGGCTTGATTTTCTCACCGGAACGATACTCTCACCTCACTGGAGTGTTTTTTAAAAATTATCGGTTATCAGAGCTATTTTTTTATGTTATCGGATTTATCGGTATGACGTCATAATTCCTCATATCGATAATGATAATTATCGGCCTGATTTGCGCAACCCTTTTATCTACTTTTTTTAGTCATTGTGTGGTAGGTTATTTATTACACGGAGACTGCAAAACCTGACTATTCCAAGGATACAAATCACTGAAGCAGAACGCCTCTATTCAACCAAAATTTTACAGAGCAAAACACATGTATACCTTTAAAGTTTTACAAAACTTTGTAATTCCAATTGCTGCGCGTTTTGCTTTTTGGCGACACTTTTTCCAAAAGGACAGTCTTCAGTAGGGTGTGTTAAGAGAAGAAGAACATGAGAAGGGAAGAATAATCATTATAAGTTTCATCATGCTTTTTTTTTGACACTTCATCAGTAAGAAAAATACATCCGCATGCTAATGCCTGTGTTTTATTGATTTTACATAATAAATCTGTAATATTAAGAGTGGTGCACTTATTTTTACACTTGTATGACAGTTCATTATTTCCTGGAGGAAAAAACAACTTGAGATTGAGTCGACCCAAGAGGTTCCGCAATACAAGATGTCCCCCACACACATACACACACACATAGTTTGGAACTCACTTGGTCTGACAGCCTCCAATGGTACAAAGACATTAGCAAGGGATGCCTCTTCTCCCGTGTCTAAATTGTTCTGGCTCTGTATGATGATGGGGTTCAGGGAGTGCAACAGAACATTGTCTGCTTGACATCTATCTGGGGGGCAGTTGGGCAACCCACCTTGGCACAGGTGGTTGGCAGGAGAACACGTACCATCACGCTTGGCTGGTGCATTGTCAAAGTGCACCTCGGGTCCCCTGAGGGCATAATTAGACAGAGACAAATGTGCTCTGTCAAGGTAGCATAAGGTGCCAAAAATAACTGGTGTAAGAGGCCACAAAGGTGTGATAAACAATTGCTGACAAAAGCACAAAATTAAATCTTTAACCCTGGCATTTGATAGACAGAATTTAGGATCATAGTGCTAATGAGTTTTGTGGCTCAAGCTGTCAATTCTACCTTGGGTAGCAGGTAGACAGCAGGTAACACCCTTCAGCACTTACCTTTTACAACTGCTGAAATCAAGCAAGGCAATGTCTTGTAGACTGTGACCCAGAGAGGGTGGTTCAGACTGTGAAGGTTGCGGTGCAGTGGAGATCTGTGAGGTGGCAACATGGACAGTTGCTGGAGGCAACAGCGCTGTGCTTTGCGATTGAGGAGGAGACATTGGCACTCTTGAACTTGAGACTGGGCCGACTGGTGGCTGCTGGAGTGTGACAGATGGCAGCAGAGCACTGGGGAACAATGAGTCGAAGACAGAGGAACTTGAAGAGGGCGGAATTGTGAAGAACGCAGAACCTGCAGGTGAAGTGGTGTCAAAATGGTCCACATCCTGACTGCAAATCTGAATGAATAACAACACAATGAGACATTACTTTCCATTAATTAGTGACCTTATTCGGATGGACATACCTGAAATGGTTGTGGATAATTGCTCATGTTTCGAGGTTGCTCTGATTCATTTGTAACAAGTCCATTGAGCCCTGTTATGAATAGAGAACACATTATTTGTTCACAGCTTAGAGAAAAATAAAAACAACAAGGTCAGTCAGTTGGGCGTAGGGAGTACGGGTGGTAGCGAAGATGAGGTCAACCTTGCTTATTTATCCCTGTGAAGTCAGGACTCTTTCAATTATTAAGCAGAACAGACCATCAAACTAAACCTGAACAGCAAGGTACACCTGTACAACCTAAGAGAAAGAGTACAATATACAATAAGTATGAAATATTTAGTTTGTAAAAAATAAACTTTTTGACTGACACTGACTGACGGCATAAATTTTTCCAAGTGTCCATGAGTATGCTTATACTCTGCAGTCATGTTGTACTGCATTGCATCATTTTATAAATTGTTTAAATTCATTTAATTTTTAATTCTTTGCTTCAAATACGCCCAGCGACTGGCTAGCGACCAATCAAGGGTGTACTCTGCCTCTCGGCCAAACTCAGCTGGGATAGACAACAGCGCTCCCGTGACACTGAGGACAAGCCCTACAGAAAATGGATGGATGGATGCTTTAGCTACAGTATTTTTCTCCTGTGCTGGAGCTAATTAGATTGTGCAGTCTAATTAGAAAATCAATTAGAATAGTCCACACTTAATGCAGATTAGCAAAAAAAGTAAATCATGGCTAACTTTATGTGCAATGCAACTAATGAACTAATTGATCGTTCAGAATAGATCAGTGAAGTATATTACATACCATCACATCTTTGAATATGTCTTCTGAATGCCTTATATTTCTATTTTAGTTCATTTAGCCATTTATTATGGTTTGAAATGCTTAATTTATGCAAAAAAAATTAAAATAAAAAATGAATTTTACATAACATGCTGTAATGAACCAGAAAACAGCATGATTTTTTTAAATTAATTAAATACATTCTTTAATCAAATAAATTAAATAATATTTGTCTCCAACTGACAGCAGCCTCTCTGACAGTGCCATGCTGAAAGTTACCTAAAGACAGCAGCTCTTCATCCAGCAGAGAAAACGATGCAGAGGCTTTGTCGGCCTCTTGTTCAGCCACACTGGATCCACACAAAAGATCAACGTGCGAAAACACAGATGATGCAAAAGGTAGTTGGGAAAAATCTGGGTTGTCCAGATCCGTTAAATCAATCAGACTCTCTGACTGAGCTGTGCAGCTAGTGTCTATTGCAAGGAAGGAGAAAACATACATTTAGTTTCTCATGTCATGTCTCATGTTGCTTTTGCTTGGCTGTGAAGCAAAGTTGGAAAGGTTAGCTCACATCTAACAAGTCAAAATATCATGGCACACACTAGAGGCTTGCTGTATTAGATGAGGCTTTTAGATTACGTTTTTGCTGACCTCTGACACCAATAATGTGAGGAAGGTGGCATTTTGTTCAGGTGACAGAAATATTAAAGTTCTCAGGGAACACAAATGGAAGTAGTCATCTGTTATTTCTAATTGGGAAAGTCTATGTGAATGGGACACAAGCAATGTGTTCTTTTTTTTTTTTAACCTGTCCTGTCCAAGGGAGTGTTGGGTCCGGTTTCAGCAGGAGATTGCTATTGATTATAGCAAAGTTTATGTTTGGGGAAAGGCGAGAGTTTTCTTTAGTTTGCAAAACAATTCTAAAAAAAAATACTGGAGCAAGTAATGACCAGAATGCTTTGTAAAACTTACTCAGGCAATTAATCAAGTCCTGGTGCTTTCTTATTTGGCATCTGCTAGAGAGCTTCATGAAGTTCCGTTAATGAAATGACTAAATCTAAGCTTGATACCTGCCCTTTATTTAATTTGGGTAATTATATCATATTGAAAAATGTTTCAATGTCTGGGATAGATGGATTGATCTGAGGTGTACATTAGTTTTTGTAAAAGTCTCGAAAGATACGAGTTCATTTCCTCCAGGAGTCCAGTGATATTACCACCTGAGTCCTTAATGGAGGGAATAGCGCTTTTTGCTTTATAAATTTTAGCTGGTTAGCTAAGTATCTGCCAGGTGTGTTGCCATGCTCAAACCTCTCCAAGCATAGCCTCTGCAGTTGGAATTGAATTTTCTTATCAGTAATTTTCTTTAAATCTAGTTTTAGTTTTCTTAAATTGGTCAGGGTGTCCTCATCTTGTGAGTCAGCACAAGCGGTTTCAAAGAGTTAGATTTAACTCTAATTCCAATAATCCTTCCCATCCATCCATCCATCTTCTATGCCCTCTTTGTCTTATATAATGAATAGGCAATTCTTTTACAGCGCATTACTACTTTTGCTGTCTCCCAGAGAACACTAGCCGAGATTTGTTGTTGTTCATAAAGGCAACAAATATTGTCCACTGTGTCTCTTTAAATAATGATGTATTCAATCGCCAGCATTTGTCTGGTACACTTACAGTTTGGTTAGTGAAGAAGAGAGAAACTGGAGCACGGTCACTAATGGTGATGGGGTGTATGTAAATGTTTGATATGTCTGATAAGATTGAGCTACTTGTTAAAAGCAGTCAATACAAGAGTACGGTAAGTGTGGTGCACTGGTAAAAAGCAAGTGTAAGTGTATTCCCTGTGAGTATGGTAACAAAAGTGCCAAGCATCACAGAGACTAAAATTACCCATATATTTCTTAAGTATCCCTGCTGATTGATTTTTTTGATCTCCCAGCCAAGCTGGACCTATCTATATCTGGATTAAATACTAAATTGCGACTAAGCAATATGTTCTTACCTGAGGTTCTTGTAAAACCCTCCATAATCCCAGAACATACACTCAGGTTGTCCTTAGAATATAATGATATTGTCAGAAATTGTGCTGTAAAACTCAAAATTAAACCTCAACACACAGAAAAGAGAAAGACGTGTGTTCATGTCTGACATAAGGATTGTGGATGATGGAAAAAATTCATTCATTCATTCATTCATTCCTTTAATCGTGCATGTAGTAGTAGCATGCTTTTATTTTGATGGCCGGATTTACCGGGTACAGGAAGTTTTCCCGACGAGAATTATTTCGACAAAAGTAAACATACACGACAAATTGTTTGTGTCAACATCTACTCCACACAAAGAAGAACAAGATTAATTGGATGAGATAGTTCTACGGCTTGTTTTGTCTGAGGTGGACAATAAAGAAAGCTACATTGTGAAATAAGCCTTGCCGTTCTTTTGGACCCACTCTTATACAAAATACCAAAGAATGGAAGTTGGACTACCTCAAATTCTCAGGTTTTGGACGGGTGTGATACTACAAGTGTGCACGTCTTATGGCGCTCACAGAGGTCCAAGGAATGCTCGGGTTGTTTGTATGTATGCTCAGACACTTGAAAAATGCGAGGGAACATCGGCGCTAAGGGTGCACTTCAAAAAAGGCTTCAGTTCCCAGATGCTGTCCACACAACCTTGCATCCTAACGCAGTTGTGTTCTCCACTGAAGGAAAAAAGATCACCCTTGTGGGGCTTACTGTGCCATGAGAAAAGGGGCGTGAAGAGGCATTTGAGAGGAAGTCTAGGCATTACAAAGATCTGGTGCATGACTGCAGGGACATAGGATGGCAAACATGGTTGTACCCAATTGAGGTGGGGTGAAAAGGCTTCCCAGCTCAACCAGCCTGGAAGTTGCCGACAGTTGTGGGACTGACAGGAAGTGAGAGAAAAAAGACGGTAAGAACACTGGGGGAGGCGGCAGACAGAGCCAGGTGAGAGGAGGTATGCTGGCAGCCAGGAGGGAGTGAGTAGTAGCTGGCCACCACTGCTGACCCGCCAGCAGGAGGGTGTTATGGTTTCAGGTCAAAACACCTAGTGAGTCTAAAGTCTGCAGTCATTATGTAATGATGAAGAGGAGAAGCATTACAAGATGTATGTAAACACAGTTTTATAATGAAACAACAATTCCACAGCAAGTGGCAAGCGAAGTAAATACCATGCTGTGGAAAAGGGTGTGCTATGGCATCCTATTTAGGCAGGTTGTCTGGCTGGTTACTAAGCTCAGTCTTATTCCATGTGAGCCACAACCTTTTTAATGATCAATTCAATTACAGTGGTACCTTGGTTTTTGTAGGCTTCGGATTTCAACAAAAAGTATTGCCACAAATGTGTCTCGGTTTTTGTACACTGTCAAATAAAGGTAAAAGTGATGTTAAATGTTTATGTAACTATTTAACTAGTCATTTATATACATTTCTCTTTGTTTTCGGCATGTTAACGTATAATTATTTCCTATAATACGTGTTTTAATATTTTTGGGTGTCTGATTAATGGAACAGATTAATTGGTTACATTATTTGTTATGTTCCAGTTTTTGTCTGACCTTTTTGAACGGATTGATGTGGAAACCGAGGTTCCACTGTGTATAAAAATCACACACATCAATATTTTAAACTGTTCAGTGTACAGTGTACCTTGTGTGACTGCTGATAGTGTTTTAGAGTCTCCATTGATGGTCTGGCCTTCCATTATCTTCTTATATGAATTAATGACATTGGAGAGGTCATCATTTGCTTGCAGGATGTCTCCTAGATTATGCAAGCAGGTATGAGATATAAATCATTACATCTCTACTGCCAAAATCAAGCCCATTGTTATCAGTGTATTGTAGTTCTAAGAAGTGAATGAGCACTATATTACATGTGGCAACATCAGTAGCATTGCTGTTATGTCAGTGTCAGGCCTCCGACAAAATATGCATACAAGCACAGGATTTCTTACCCAAGTAAGTGTCGTTATCATCCGTCTCTGTAGCTAGCTGACACACTGTTTGTCTCAGCTTGTTACACTCACTGTACAACTCCTGCAACAAAAAAGCAGCAATGGGGTTCAAGTGAAAAGCAGTCAGTGAAAAATAAAAGTTAGTTTGCAATAATTTTGTGGTGGACAACAAACCCTAATGAGATCCTTGTCACCATCAGTCGAGCTTTCGGGACTAAAGTAAGTAAGCATCTCATTAAGAAGTTTGACACTGTTGTTCACCGCCTCCACTGTGCTACTCTGCTTTGAAGCTTTCTGTGTCCTCAGTTCATCCTGCAACAGTGAAGTACACAGAACTTGCTAAAGATGAGCCATTTTTTAACTCTCAATCTCTCTAAAGGAAAGACATGATTTAAGGACAAAAAGCTGTACCTCTTTGACCATGTTCTTGATGAGTTGATTAGCCTCCTGCAGATCTGTTGGCTTTTTACTCTTGAGCAGCTCTGCTAACTTCTGCAGAGGACAAAAACAGAACAGTGTGGAACTCAGCCATAGACTGCACAAATGATTAAACAAAACAACAACCCTGACTGCTGCCATGAATCAAGTGCTGTCAACACACAGAAAACGGGGCTTGCTTTGGTTATACCATCCATCATGAGCCAGTGGGTTAAAAAATTATTTACTTATTTTACATTTTCAATAAGTAGCCAACATTTAAAGAAAAAAGACAGGACCACGAGGCCACTGTTACTGTCTAGTAATCACATTACTGTATTTCCATACATTATGATTAGGAGAATAGCATCCAAGTAGTGCTGTCAAAGTTCCGCGTTAAAGGAAGTTTCCTTTAACGGCACTATTTTTTTTTAATGCGCGATTAATGTGTGCACGTCCTGTTTGACCCTCTTACCTTTATGCATTCCCACATAGTATCAGCATTTGGAACCAAATGTGAGGTGAAAGAAAAAGGGTAAAAATACAGTACAGTAGTAGTAGTACTGTGCAGCGTGGGACAAAGTTAGAAGGTGCGTTCAAGGACTGTCAAATAAAAGTGGGACTCTCATTAAAAATGCAAAAACTGTGGGATTTCTAATTGTATATTCTTTTTTGAATAAAATAAATATTTAATGTAGTTATCGTTGCAGTTGCGTATCGAATTACCACAAACATATTTTCATCCCTACTTAGTATAGATAAAACCTTTTTTCATCTGTGATCAATTATGAGTTAACTCTGGATGAAAAGTGATTAATCACGATTAAATATTTTAATAGATTGACAGCCCTACATCCAAGCTATCAAAAGTTTATTGCAAGACATATGTTATAACACAGATAAATCTAGTTAATGATTATGTATCAGCTTGACTTGTTTACCCTGACCATTACTAACAAATGCATGTTGCACACTGTTTCTGTTGACCTTGAAGTACCATGCAGGGGGAACTATAAAGCAAGAAAACAAAACAAATGTAAATGCACATCAAACAACAGAGTACACAAATAAATGTCTATTTGTCACAATTTGAAAAACTTTATAAAAAATGTAGTTTGACCCAACATTAGATGATTGCCAGTCACGGCTTTCTCTCACCACTGTCTGGTATTCACGTACATATCCGTGCCATGGACACGTAAACAAACGCAGTCTCAGAGAAGCGACAGACAATATGGGTTCATTGTGGTTAAGATAGGCTCTGAATTAGAGAGTTTCTAAACTTTACCAAATCGCTATTGCTAGGTGACAACAAACATGGCTAATGTGCGTGTGTGTGTGCTGCGTAGGAGCAGTAAGTGGGCAGAACATAAGACTTTGCGGGTTAGTTCCCCCAATGCCGTACCTAACCAAGGTAGACAGCAACTTTAAAATGCAATTGACAGGTGATCTTTGCAGGGTCTCACCACAATGTTAACACATGTTGCAGCTGTCCCGTGGTTCTGAATAAGATCGTAGTAGTAATAGAAAGTGGAAGGAGGGTTGGAAATGTTTTAGGTTGCTGCAACATATGTTCATTCAGTGTCAGATTTAGTCTGTAATTTCTCCTAAAAACATAATCCAGTCATAAAAGAGTGAGGTCACAGCAGCTTAAGTACAATATGTGTATTTACTCACATAGCTACTGAGAGTGATTAATGCATGTTCTGTTTGTAGGACCTTCGACAGCTATTAAGGTGTCATTCACACACCAAAGCCTCACTCACATTTGAGTTTCTATCTTTAATGATGATCTAAAGTGGGAGAAGGAAAGTGTGCTGAGTGCAAAGTACATTTATCAAACAATCCTGCTGTAAAATAATTCCTCTTACTCTGCTTTTGTGCTCATCATCAAACACTGGATTCTTGGGCTTCTCAGAGGAAGATGGGGCTAATGCAGCATCAAGAGGGATCTCAGGGTCAGCTAATACAATCCCTGGAAATATAAGTGCACTTGTCACATTTGAGAACTGGAAACTAATTATGCTACATTGCTGAATAATGCATTGAGATGTTCAAAATATATACACTCACCCTGAGTCTTTAACATCTGATAAGCCTCAAAGATTTTGGTTTCCTCAGGAAGATAAATGGTCCAACTGTAAATCATCTTGATCACTTTTGACCTCACCTTCTCAGAAACTTTGTCTCCTAGATACTGAATGATAAAAATAAAATTAGCTTAGAATGCCATATTTAAAAGTAATTGCAAAGCACTGATGCTACTTACTTTGGGTGATATCACTTTAATGAGCTCATTTAAAAAACGAAATTTCCCAACTTCATTCTGAAATCTTTGGCCGCAATTCTTCATACAGGCCCCCAGAACCTACAATAAGTAATCAATGTAAATAAATAAATGTACACAAAAATTCTGGGTGTGCTTGACGTTAGGGCTGGGAATCTCAGGGTACTTCACGATATAATACCATATGCAACAAATGGTTCTTGATAACAATAACATCTCGATATGGCGTATATCACACATATACAGTCAAACCTGTCTTAGCGGCCACCTGCATAGAACGGCCACCTGCCTATAGCGGCCACTGAAAAATCCCCCGCAGGAAATTTACGTGTTATGGACCCTGTGTATAGCGGTCACCTGTCTAACACGGCCACCCATTTTGTATCCCTTGGTCAATATCTGACTGCATATAGCGGCCAAAATGCCGACTCCAGCAGAAGCCTCATGCACAAAAAAGTTTTGTTTTTAAGGAATGAAGCCGTCATGTGTAGACTTTAATTACTGAGTCCTAGTTCGACATAAAAAAAGCCGTCTTCTTACTTTGCAATGCCGCCCTGAAAAGATTCAATGACAGCCAAACCGGTAATCTTCCCACTTTGCAATGCCGTGAATAGATTCTAAAATAGCCAAAACACCTGAATAAAACATCTAAAATATCACTTAATTGCCGACTAATTAGAGATTAGAAGCCCATTCAATAAGAAAGGAGCGAGGGTATTGTTAGTTTACGACAATCTTCGCCCTCCTCCGCACTCAATTGTTCACGCACGCACCCATTCATGACTGCTTCACGCGTATCCTGTACATATATCCTCGGGCTCGTTCACTAAAATTTGTATTTCTTGCTTTTAAAATCGTGTTTTAAAAAAAATCAAAGATGGAAATTTATGACGTTCTGCAGGACAGGAGCGAGCATCCCCTGTACTGCGCTCTTATTTGGCGAGCTGTGCCTTCTCCGGGGAGGAAGAGGCAGCCGCTTCATGCCTGGGGGCCGCGCAGCTGCGGTCAATTAACCTTTGTGGCGGATAAAAGGCCAGCGCCGTCGAATGTGCGGCGCTGTTTCATTGTTGTTATTGATATTACTAGTTTCCTCACCGGAGCTGTTACCTAGATTTACCTACCTGTTTATGTATCAACAGAGCGTTTTCCCCTATGTCTCTTGGTTTTGCTCCAGTCTTTTTGTGAATACATGTTAATATGTGTGCGCACAAATTCAAAACGGCCGCCAACCTGTCTATAGCGGCCACTTTTGCCGTTTCCCTTCAGTGGCCGCTATAGACAGGTTTGACTTATCTGAGTTTGTAGGAATGAAACAAAAACAAACAAAAAATACATTTCATAGTTTATATTTTGCAATATAATTTAACCAGAGTACAAACAGCAATAATACACTGTTAGTGCAACATAACTGTTAAATGGACTGTTTTAGGTGTGTAACAAGCAGTTTGTGTTTATTTATTTGGATTTTGGATCCCCATTAGCTGCAGCAGAATCTGTTGCTATTTTTCCTGGTGTCGGAAAGAACATATAAGAAAATACAACAGTATATAACATACAATTATTATACCATTATCAATGACAAAAAATCATCTTAAAAATGTATTATCGTAACTGATAAAACCATTAATAAAAAGTACATATAAAAATCCTACGATATATGAATGAGCAAATAACATCTCACTATAGGAAAGTAGGATAATCTCAAATGTTCATAACCTTGCAATTCTGCAATTATGCATTTTCTAACAGCAGATAATAGCATTTTTAGGTTTGAATTGAAATATTTATTACAGTAAATTCTCAGGCTAGCGAATTGTTTTGCAGAATTAACATTTTTAGCAGAATATTAAATCTGTATGGGTCTGCTATCAGTTTAATAGGTTTGGGAAGAAGATTCAATTTGTACACCCAGCTACAAATAAATGTTATTTTGCTTTTGACACTTAAATCAAATTCATTTATTTGCAGAAGCATGTCTGGTGGCATAATTATGTATGTCTGACTTAAACAATAAATTCGAATAGAGAGTCCGAGAAGTTGTAGTGACAAAAACATTAATGAATACAGATAATAATGAGTATAGAAGTCTGTCAAGCACCAGTAACTACATTCATTTCTGATGCATTAATTTAGTGCTGGTGTAATAATCACAGTAAAGTACTAGTCATGCTACTGTTTTGTATGGTTTGTAACATCCTTGTATTTTCTGCAGTGATATTAGACCATACAGTTGGACAGTGAGATTACTTGAAATTCATTCAAAAAACACAAAATCTGATGTCTCGAACAAAAACATAACAAAATAAATATTTAGCACTTGGATGAAAAAAAAATCAGAATTTCTCTTACTGGCCAGAGTTTTTTCTGTGAGTTCAGGGTCTCCGGGTGGTAACGAAAGAGGTGACTGCGCATTGTTTGTCGTGCCGCTCATGTATCGTATTTTCGTGAGACACTTCTTACACACTGTAGTCCTTATACATTCACCCATCCACACTACAAAAGCTAAAGGGAGTCCACACTTTTGATTTCAACGGCATCCACTTTCTTTAACTTCACCACTCCATATATTAGCCGATATACACTGCTCAAAAAAATAAAGGGAACACTCAATTCACACTCAGTCAAAACTGCTGCGTCGTTATTTAAACTGTCCACTTTGGAAGCAATACAGTTTGACAATCAATTTCACATGCTGTTGAGCAAATTGAATAGACAACAGGTGGTGTCTTTTTCCACTTTAATTTTGAGTGTGACTCGAAATCCAGACCTGCGTGGGTTAATAAATTTGATTTCAGTTGTTAATTTTTGTGTGAATTTGTTGTCAGCACATTAAACCATGTAAACACCAAAATATTTAATAATAATACAGTCAAACTGGTCTATAGCGGCCACTAGAGGGAGTCTGCAAAAGTGGCTGCTATAGACAGGTGGCCTCTATAGACAGATTGGCGTCCAGTTTGAATGTTGACCAGTAGAGGCAAAAATAGAAAAAAAAGGGGGGGAAAAATAATAATAATGTTGACCAGTAGAGGGCACTGCGGACTGCGGATAAAAGTTGTACAGCACTA
This sequence comes from Dunckerocampus dactyliophorus, assembly GCF_027744805.1. Lineage (NCBI taxonomy): Eukaryota > Metazoa > Chordata > Actinopteri > Syngnathiformes > Syngnathidae > Dunckerocampus > Dunckerocampus dactyliophorus. The sequence continues at coordinate 12,930,116 of NC_072824.1, forward strand.
CTGGCTTATTATTATCATGGTTCATGGTTTTAATCCTGAACATGCATGAGTCAAACAGTAGCACATAACATCGTACAATTCACAATTTTGCATGTCCAAAAAGGAGTAGGAAGAAGCAAAGCTTATTTAATCCTACCCCTCATCAGTTTCACATCAGTTGCAATACATTTATTCACCTCTTGTTCTTCCAAGTGTATTTTGTAGGTCTACATGACAATGTAGTGCAATCATAGCCAAGGTTTTTACTTACTAAAAGGAAGCTAGAGGCTTAATAATAACTGATAGAATATATCCACGACCCACAGAACAAAGCTGTGCTAGTAATGTCTTACGCTTGTTTTTAATATTTTACTTTTTATACGGGTATATATAGAGTGGTTATATAGAGTGTCATTACAGCTTTAGTTCATCCGGAAGTGACAGGAAGTGAGGGTGGGCGTCCCGAGCAGGAGAGCTAGGCTCAGTGCTAGCTGTGAGTTTCGAGAGAGTTGGGAAGTGTGTTTATGTTGGCGTGGATGTAAAGTCCTGCAGTGTTCTCCTGTTAATAAAGCCATTAAAGTGCATCGGCGACGTGAGTCTGTCCTTCCCCACAACAAGCGGCATTACAGTATTGACCAGTGCACACCAGGAAATAAACGGTGTCATTTCTTACAGGCATTGGCTGGACAGCTATGTAGTGGGGCTTGTTTAACCTTTGCCTTGTGGGCGAGCAGGAAGGAGAGACGATGCTGAGAGATGTGTGTGTGTTCTGAGCTGCTGTGTGGTGGCCGCGTTCAGTAAATAAAGTTGGCAGAAGCAACAGGAGAAGTTTCCTTCTTTGCTTCGGAGCTGAATAACACTGACAAGTTAACAGACTAGTAGCGAACGGAAAAGAAGACGGCTTTGTTTGTGTCGAATACAGAAGATGAGGACTTTGATGGATTTGTGGATGAGGATTGATGAAAAATAACGTGAGTACATTCTAAAATGCTTCAATTAAGTACAACCGAACTCAGTTTTGCTCCCGCTGCCGCATGCATGCTAGCGTTTTTTTTTTTTTTTATTGTAGCGTCGCTGGGAGCATGTCCTGTTCCCAGCCTAATTTGCGGTAATGTTTTGGTGCAAATGCTCTTAAAGTTACATGTTTGACCAGGAAATAGCAAGCTCAAAAGAAGACGGCTTTTTTATGTGGAACAACTGACAGTTTGTGTGGATCTTGTGAATGATTGTGACTGAGCTAGGACTCTGTAATTAAAGTCTACACACGACGGCTTCATTGATTGAAAAACGAAACTTTTTCATGCATGAAGCTTCTACTTGAGTTGGTAATTTGGCCGCTATATGCAGTCAGATATTGACCAAGGGAGACAAAATGGATGGCCGCTGGCCGCGTTAGACAGGTGACTGCTATACACAGGTTCTATAACATGTAAATTTGCTGCGGGGGATTTTTCAGTGGCTGCTATAGGCAGGTGGCCGTTCTATAAAGGTGGCCGTTAAGACAGGTTTGACTGTATTTCATTAATTTAGATCTAGGATGTGATATTTTAGTGTTCCCTTTATTTTTTTTTAGCAGTATATTAGCGTCCCCTAAGGTTAAATATCGTGATAGTTTGCCATATTGATATTTTGACAGACTCCTACTTGACACATATCCTTGGAGACATCAATTCAGCCAGCATTACAAGGCTTAGCTCGGCATGTGTTTAGATTTCTCTTGGGCTTTTTGTGAGATTTATTCCAAATACGACCACAGAAATGTGCCATTAAGGGCAAACTAACAAGGAAAATCATGGTGATGATGGCTAAAGAACCGTAAAGTTTGCCAGACAGTGAACTGCCTTTTATTGTGGTTGTTTTATTAATAACAGCGGCTAACTTACTTTTATACTTATAAGACAGATCCATACTTAAAAGAAAACTGCACTTTTTTGGAATGTTGGTCATCATCCACAATCCTTATGTGAGACATGAACACACGTCTTTCTCTTTTCTTTTAAAAAGAGGCAGCATTGCTGCCATGGCACATCACACACACACACACACACACACACACACACACACACAGACTATAATAACACATTTACCGTTTTTGTTGCTATTCTCCGATAGTATAGTGGTACTTATTCCACCGTTGGAAGGCAGAAGGTGCGAGTCCGATCCTTACACCGGACATCGCGCTTAAACCAAAATATGCAAAAACTGATATTTGTCCCAGTTCACCCCTCGTCTCACCCCTAGACTCAACTGACATACTGATTCAATGACCTACTGCATACAATAATATTGAAATGATTGCATTATTTTATATGTCCTTTGGTGTGTGCAGGACTCTTTTACGGACCTTTTATGACTCTGTGATGGCCTCAGCCATCTTCTATGCTGTGGGCTGCTGGAGAGGGGGCAGCACGGACAGGGACAGGAGCAGGATAAATAGACTGATCAGGCGAGCTAGCTCTGTCCTGGACGGTCCTCTGGACTCCGTGGAGGAAGTGGGGGAGAGAAGGATGTTGGCTAAGCTGACATCCATCATGAACAACACCTCTCACCCGCTACATGACACTGTTGTTTCCCTGAGCAGCTCCTTCAGCACCAGACTGTTACACCCACGGTGTAAGAAGGAGAGGTTCCGCAGGTCCTTCATACCGACCGCTGTCAGGCTCTACAACACCTGCACCACCTGAACCATGTTGTAGACACTATGCTTTCTTTACACTGTTCTCTTTACTTGTCTTGCTGCTGTAACAAGTAAATTTCCCCGCTGTGGGATAAATAAAGTACATACAATACAATACAATATCTTTATCGAAGTTTAAAATAGCTTTTACAGTATATCTTTAAAATATACAGTCAGTAAATAATGAATGTGAACGTGTGTCATAATGTGGAAAGTAAAGTGAAACCAACATTAAATCAACTGTAAATAAAAAAAAAAATCAACTACTTCTGAGGAAGTAGTAAAATGTTTATATATTGTATCTATGTGTATTGATGAGGTGCTTCCTTTAGTAGGACAACTCAGTAAAACAAATAGGACATTTGACCTGCAGAAAAAAATATATAGATATTTTCAACTAAGAGTCACTGAAATGCAGATGAATTCTGTCAGCTCTAGAGGAGATGAACTGTTTCAGAGGAACGGGATGAAATAAGGAAATAAAATCATATGGCTTATTTTCCAGATAAGATCAAAATGGTCCCACACGGTGAAAATCTTTCTTTTCTTTCAGTCTCCATGTCACACTGGATTCAATGGAAGAATTGTGCTTCAAAAGATTTGTTCTTATTGCTGAGACGTTGCACCCCGTTGACAGATGTCAGACTCGCTTCCTTATAAACACACTTTGGCGCCTCACAGACAGGCGAAACAGCAACACTATCGATCACGTGACTTTTTCTTAAAGCGGTACGCGCACCGACACGGGATTTCGCTCTTGAGCTCAACACATGTGCCAACGCGTCAATATTCCCGGTCCCATCACTAGGACACACCTATTTCGCCTACAAAGGCTGCTGTTAAAACACCTCCAAAAACCTCCAATAAGGTTTTATATATACGTACATACTATAACCATGTAGTAACGGGTACATTCATGATAACATGTAATACTTACAGTATGTTGCCGTACTTTTTTTTTAAATTTTAAGCATTACTTGAAATTCCTTCCTGGGTGCGTTGATTTCACATAGCAACATAGAAACGAATGCTACACCTACGTTAACTTTTCCAAAGTCCAAAACTAAAACACATCAGCAGTGGCGGCAGCTCCACTATGTAGTGCTACTTTTTGGTAGTAGCCTAAGGCGTTGTGAGCGAGCGTGTGGTGAAGCTAGTAGCTAGCCAGTGTGGTGTGGCAAGGTGTCACTACGCAAAAAAAGTCATTCTTCACTGTAGCAATGTTAATAACAATAACAACAATGTCGCTGTAGCTTGGTCAATATGAAGGTCACATTATGGAATTGGTGCATTGTTGGCGGTTTTTGGATTTTTTTTCAGAAGGCTTTATCGACGGAAGAGATGCTGCATTCTTAGCTGCTTCTTTTTAGCTGTTTTTATCTTTCGAACGCACAGAAAAGAGAAAGACGTGTTCGTGTCTCACATAAGGATTGTGGATGATGGGCAAAATTCCCCAAAAAGTGCAGTTTTCCTTTAAAAGTGCCTGTACAGTTAATTAAATGTTATGATGATGGTTTTGAATGAGAAAATAAATCCAAATATATCAGATGTCAACTCCCCAAGGACAGCGTAAGGATATAGAAAAAGACAGACCATCAAGGCTTGTAGTGCCTCCCATTCCTGTGGCGAATGGATCTTGTGGACCAACAGTCGAACAGATATTTGTGGTCTGGAGAAGTAATGGCACACAATACAAACAATTACAAAAACCGCATAACACAGATCTGTCAATGAGCCATGTGTCCACCACCACAATGACCAAATTGTGTAGCTACATTGTACTAACACAATTTGGTATGAGAATTGGTCTGATTCATAACCATACCCCTCAAGCTCCTTGTTTATTTGGTTACAGAATCCCATGATATTCTCCCAGTCTTCTTCTCGGTTGGAAGGACTAGTAGCTTTGTCTGGAAGGCAGTGAAGAGAAAAAGTATAATGCGGTGAAGTTCTACACCATTGCAAAAAAAAAAAAATCATAAACATATTGTTCAGAACATTTCTGACGCTATCAGAATCAACTGAGAATAGCTTAAGATATATAACAGGGATCCCGTTTTGCGCATATAATGTGTCACATCTTCAACACAAGCCACACAGCAGTGATCCGCCGAGACTTCAACAGACTTACAACACAAGTGCACACAAAGCGAGTCTGCGACTGCTGTCAAGCCTGCAGGCTCCTGGAGTTTCAAATGAAGACGTGTAACTAACAGTGAACAAAAATGTGTCAAAACACAATCCAAACTTACAAAATCCAAAGCATGAAGCTGTTTTTTTCTGCTAATGACAAAACAAACGCTGCGCAGCTTGTCGGGTTTGCCAACAGCTGTATGACTAACCTTAGCTACTTTAAAGTCAATACAGACATATTATCAAATAAAACTTTTTAAATGGGGATTTACCTCAAATTTTGGTCACGGGCAGCGATGCAGATATGACGCTAACACACACATTTACTCTATGTACGTAGTTTGTAGGGAGAAAGGGGACTTTTAAAGTACACTTACTTAGCCAAGACTCCAGCGACTCCCTACCAGCCGCCATGTCGGCGCTCGGATAAAAACAACGCCTGTTGGCTGATACGTTCACATGCTTTGGGACAAATGAGTGTCACTACCTTACCTGTCACTGATTGCTCAAGTGTCAAGAATTATTAGTACCCGTCTACATTTCGTGATAAGTCTTGTGGTCTTGTGTTGCTAGACACAGTCGTAACATACGACACGGACAGTAACGTTACTTTTGACGTGCACAAGCACCATCCATTTTTCAGTCATTTACAGTTTACAAAATAAACACTTTCTTAAATTAGAATGCATCATGTGTGCATGGTCTGGTTTAATGTGTATAATTAATATTAAGAGGAAATTAAAGCATGTACATAAAGTTATAATGTATACTATGTTTTCATTTCCTTAATTTACGTGTTCTTTTATGAAATGTAATTTTAGACAAGTAAATCTCCTTTTAAATGTATTAAAATAATTAATAATTGATACTCATACAAAATAATAATTTTCTGCATGTACGTATTAAATAATAATAATAATAATAACACGGCCATCCCTCGCCACTTTGCGGTTCGAATTTCTTGGTCTCGCGCTATAAAAAAATATAAATTATATTAATTTTATATTAATATGAGGGATGTCCGATGTTGGCTTTTTGCTGATATAAACGATATGCCGATATGGTTCAATTCTCAATTTCGGATTCCGATATCAACCGATACCGATATGTGTAACATCACATATCTCCTGTCTTGGAATTAACACATATCTGTTAAACTAATGCATACAGCCTAGGCAATTAGCTTCTCGACGTGGCTGTAATCAACTTCAAATCTAATTTTTAAGCCTTTTAAACTCACGGACTGGAGATTCAGGACAAGATAAAAGGTATGTAGGATATAAATTTACTTCAATATCTATCTGGTCCGGAATTACTGTGTAAATGTAATTTGTAGTGTGGCGTGGAAACCATTACAGCATGTTACTGCACTGCGAGTGCTAGGTCTACATGAAAATTATGACACTTGAGTTTCTACCTTGGACTTTTTGATTATCAAAAAAATGTAAATGGTTACTCTGTTGACTTTTAAAACAAATGTCACAGCCTAAGTTATAATATATTTTGTAGGATGGTTGTACTTGCCAAGTCCATGGGTTGATCACTCACAGCTTTTTCCTTGACTCAATGTTAAAACAATGGAGACCAAAGGCACTATTTTGCAGTATGAAATTTGCTCTAACTTCTGTAATACTTGGGGCAGAGAAGTGAATGAGGTATCAAATTAAAGTTCAAGTCATGTTTTATCAGAAAGAATTAATCACAGACTTGATTTTACATATTTCAAAATGTTGTAACAGTCCTACGCAAGGTATTTATGTTGAAAAACAACAGCAAAAGTAGCAGGTGAACTTATTGTTAACTCAACCTGATGAGATGTTGGTTGCACTTTATTTTGATGTTAATATTGGATTATTTTCATGTTGAAAAAGTAAAAGCAGAAGTAGCAGGTAAACCTACTGTTGAAATGTTAACTCATTGTTTAAATGCTGTGCCACTCATGAGTCAGTGGGGAAACGGTAGCTCTTTCTTTGGCAGGAGCCAATCACAAGCTATCAGTGCACTCGCAATGAGCTTGACAACACATTGGAAATTGCAGGAGGTCATTATATATAACAGTATAACAATATAACAGCCTGACTCATTGTGTCATCTGCCTGCTGAAGACAAAGGCACACAGATTAGGCTCTCTAGTGTCTTAGACACTATTTGCCTGATTTTTTCAATGTCTTTTAGGTGGTAAAAAGCTGATGATGTTATTGATTTAATGTGGCTGTTAAAGTTCAGGTCTGAGTCCATGGTTACCTCTAGATTTCTAACCTGATGATTAGGTTTTAGAGAAAGTCTCAAGGTAGCTAATAACACTTTGTGTTTGTTTCTGTGGACCAAAGAAAATGGTTTTGATTTTGTCAGAGTTTATCTGGAGAAAGTTGTTTTACATCCACACACTCATCTGTTTGATGCAGTGACAAAGTAAATCTACAGGATCATGTTCACCTGCCGTCAGCGACACATACTTTTGAGTGTCGTCTGCATAGTTGTGGTAGGACATATTGCAGCTGCGTATTAGCTGGCCTAAAGAAAGCATGTAGAGATTGAACAATAGGGGTCCCAGGATTGACCCCTGGCGAACCCCACAGGTCATAGCCTCATCAGAGCAATTCTCTTCCAAAAACAACAAAGTTCACATATGATAAACTGGTAGTCAGACACATTAGTCGCATAAAAGCATAAAAAAATCACACTAGGGCTGTCAAAAAAGCACATTAACGGCGGTGACTAATATATTTCATTAATTCCGTAATTTTTTTTTTTTTGCATAATTAACGCACACGCATCGTGGCAACTCGCGGCTCTCTATTGTGACGACAGACGCCGGCACAGTGTAGCCCCCCACAGAGTCACATACTGTCTGATGCTCTTTTATAATTTCATTCTTACATGAACACATCAACAGCAATGCAATCCAAACCATATATGTATCTCCAACTCCAAACACACACGTTTCTACTCCATTAATTGCAACAACACTTCCTCATTGTCACAAGACAGACCGCGAGATGCGTTCACAGACACTCGGAACATCACAGTCTTTTTTTATGCGTGTATTGGGTGGTGTAAATCAACAAAAATACAATGGAAATCAATAAGTGGATATTCTTATCACTCACTTTGTAACTCTTTGTACAATTTGCTACATTTAAGTGTGCTTGGAAATCACAGAAAATTCACTCAAAACAGGATTTCAACTTAAATCTGTCTATGAACGCCAGTCCTCACTGCTTATAACAACACAGTTAAAAGTCTGATTCAAATATTCTGTTATTAAAGAAACCAGTGTTTTCAGACATGTGTGTCATCTCTTTACTTGATTTAAATTTTAAGTTAATTTGGCGCTGTTAATCCATACAAATATATATAATCCTGCACTGTCATTTATCTGTCTTTGAATAAAATACAGTAAAAATGGGCATATTTCAGACATGATAATGGTAATGGTTTAATTTATTTTGAACATGCATACACGTTACATTGAAATATATCACATAGTACAATTCACTGTTCTACATGTCCAACAAGGAGTAGAAAGAAGCAAATCTTATTTAATCCCACCCCCCCATTCGTTTCGCATAATTTGCAATACATTTGTTCACTTCCTATATTCCAAATGTACTCTTTGCCAGTTTAAAATATATAGGAAAATGATAAGGTAATATGATAATATGATAAAGTAATATAAGGTAACATAGTGTGACATGGTGATTAATCATGATTAATTTGAAAACTGTGATTAATCTGATTTAAAATTTTAATCATTTGACGGCCCTAAATTACAACTATCTTTCTTCTACAGTGATAAACATAAATTGTCACATCACATGGTTCCTCTGTCACTCAAGTAATTGCTTGACATAGTCGCATCTAGTTTTTCTGTGGAGTCACGTATTTGGAGGGGAACATGCCCGTCTTTCCGTTGCACACTCCTTTCCACCAGTCATTATTGGAATCATCCAACACGTCAACGAGGTCTCCTTTCTTGAAGGCCAGGTCACCTTCCTCCTGTGGCTCAAAGTCGTAGAGTGCCTCAAAATGTCCGCTCTACATACACAAAAAAAGATAGTAGCAAAGACATTGCCTTTTTTTAAGTGTGTATTGGATATCAGTTACACATAACATGTTACCATGTTGCAATATGTCAACATTGCCCTACGTGATATACATTTAATTGTACATTAATTGCTGATGCGTGTGCATAATCTGTAAATGACGTAAAATATCTCGACTGATGATGTAGTTTGCACATGTATAGTACAAATCAGTTTGCCTAATGCGTGCATGCCGAACAAGCTGCCGACCGGATGTAATCAAGCAGTGACAGCTGTGACAGTGACAATGATGAAAATACTTTGAATGGCAGCTGTCATTTTGTTATGCTCAGATGGCATCTGCGCATACAGGCAGCTTCCAACGAGATCCTGTTTTTCTCGACTTAGCAGGGAAAGGAGAACACAAAGATGCCACAGAAGAAAAAGATAAAACCTATTGCTGCTTTACAGACAATTGCAGCTTTCTGCTTCCAGTACTACTGATCAGCCTACCGATAGTACCTCAACATTGCCTGTATATTGCATTGTATCTGTCAAGTTTTCATATTTGGAATTTTATTTGTTTAATTTCAGATCCGGGCCGCACGGTGGCCTAGTGGTTAGCATGTCAGGAGATCGTGAAGATCTGGATTTGAATTTCCGTTTGGGCATCTCTGTGTCGAGTTTGCATGTTCTCCCTGTGCATGTGTGGGTTTTCTCCAGGTATTCTGGTTTCCTCCCACATGCCAAAAATATGCATTTTAGGTTAATTGGAGACTCTAAATTGCCCATAGGTATGAATGTAAGTGTGAATGGTTGTCTATATGTGCCCTGCGATTGGCTGGGTCCAGGGTGTACCCGGCCTCACACCCAAAGTCAGCTGGGTTAGGCTCTAGCATACCCCCGCGACCCTACATTGAACATCACTGTGTTGTGGCCTGAAAGTATCAGGTTGAAAATGATTTGAAACTCATTGCTGCATTCGGGATTGGAATCAGTCTCCTAAATTCCCTCGGTGAAGTCTGGATCACAAATTAGAATTGAACGGAGCCTGCATAGTATGGGATTGTTTCGAGACAATGTTTTCTCCACCAAAGGACAATCCATTGAAAGGATACGATACAAAGATCAGCTATTTAGGATGCAGAGCACTTCAAGATTCCTGCTGTGTAGCTTTCAACTGGCTTCTTCAGTGAATTGTGTTTTTAGTCCCTTGAAACTTTTCTGTGCACTGCATTTTGTGATGATAGCAAGATGTTTGTCACCTGGTCCTGGACCGTCCTGAGCAGCAGAAGTTGATCCCGTGCGACCGAGGAAGTGTAGTGATATGATACCAGTTGGTTTAGAGATTGGAACTTCACCACCCAGATGAAATAATGACCTGCACTGTCACGAAGTATTTTGAAATGCTGCACACCATTTCCACTCCTTAAAACAAACAAAAACAGGCATAAACATGAAAGGCAGCCATAGTTTTAGACATGTGCTAGGTATGACAACTGTGGAGAAACATTAACCCAAGCCTCTTCCAGGCTGTCTCTGACTAAAGATGTAAAATACAGTCGCCTTAGTTGTAGTACATTGTAATCAGCTTCCCCCATTATTTTTAAAATGATATCGCTTGGTGGTTGCTACCAGGCATATGCCATTGTGAGCAAGAAAGTACAGTGGTTTGCTCCATAACTACATCCACAAAAACAATTTCTTGTCGAGCATCATACCTTGAAAAAAGAAAACATTTGTTGGCAATTAATTTCATTAGTGCCGTGGTTTTCAAAGTGTGGTTGCAGGAGCGAAGACTTCAGGGGAGGCGCAGCAGCTTTAGAAAATTAAAATATGTCTTCATGACAACCTTCTCATGCTCAGTAACGTGGACTCCGAATTACCCCTTTATCCTTAAACTTTTACCCTTGTCACATGGAGATGTGAGACTCTGTGATGGTGATGCAAGTTCACGCAATACTAACCTTTCAACATTTGCCTATATCTATCAAGTCACAGTACCAGAGTGTGATTACTATGTAGGTGAGGTTCCTTGTGAGGTTAAATGCATGTTGGTTCATGAAAGAGGAGAACAGGGAAAAAGGGAAGTACAATTTTTTTTAAAAATGAAACACAACTGTCTGGAAGTCTGGACTTACCTACTGAGACTACTGAGACTCCGCATAAGCGGAAGAAAATGGAATGGAATGGAATGAAACACAACTGCTCAAAGTTTTTTTTCCCTTATCTTTTCGCACAATTGTCAAAACTGCAAAACAAGTACAGTTTATACCACCTAATGGTTAGCATGTTGGCCACACAGTCAGGAGATCTGAAGCTCTGGGTTCGTATCTCCGTGTGAAGTTTGCATGTTCTCCCCGTGCGTGGGTTTTCTCTGGGTACTCTGGCTTCCTCCCACATTCCAAAAATATGCATGCTAGGTTAACTGGAGAATCTAAATTGTCCGTAGGTGTGAATGGTTGTTTATTTACTGTATATGTTCCCTGCGACCAGTCCAGGGTCTACCCTGCCTCTCGCCCAAAGTCTGCTGGGCTAGGCTCCAGCATACCCCCACGATCCTAGTGCGGACAAGCGGCATAGAAAAATATATACAATGGTATGAAAACTATTTGCCCCTTCCTGATTTCTTTTTTTTAATGTTTTTGTTTTAATGTTTTTTAATGTTTGTCACAATGTTTCAGATCATCAAACTAATTTAAATATTAGTCAATGACAACACAACTGAACACAAAATGCAGTTTTTAAATGAAACTTTTTATTATTAAAAGAGAAAAAAAAATCCAAACCTACATGGCCCTGTGTGAAAAAGTGATTACTCCCCAAACCTAATAACTGGGCCAACCTTAGCAGCAACAACTTCAATCAAGCGTTTGCGACAACTTCTAATGAGTCTCTTACAGCGCTGTGGAGGAATTTTGGCCCACTCATCTTTGCAGAATTGTTGTAATTCAGCCACATTGGAGGGTTTTCCAGCATGAACCACCTTTTTAAGGTCATGCCTCAAGCATCTCAGTAGGATTCAGGTCAGGACTTTGACTAGGCCACTCTAAAGTCTTGATTTTATTTTTCTTCAGCCAATTAGAGTTGGACTTGCTGGTATGTTTTGGATCATTGTCCTGCTGCAGAACCCAAGTTGGTTTCAGTTTGCGGTCATGAACAGATGGACATTTTCTTTCAGGATTTTTTGGTAGACAACAGAACTTATGGTTCCATTTATCACAGCAAGTCTTCCAGGTCCCGAAGCAGCAAAACAGCCCCAGATCATCACACTACCACCACCATATTTTACTGTTGGTATGATATTCTCTTTATGATATGCGGCGTTACTTTTATGTCAGATGTAATGGGACGCACACCTTCTGAAAAGTTTAACTTTTGTCTCGTCAGACCACAGAGTATTTTCCCAAAGGTCTTGGGGATCATCAAGATGTTTCCTGGCAAAATTGAGACAAGCCGTAAAGTTCTTTTTGTTCAGCACTGGTTTTCATCGTGGTTTAACGATGATGGTTAAACCACGGTTTAACTGGTAAACCTGGTTTAACTCTGCCATGCAGGCCGTTTTTGCCCAGTGTCTTTCTTGTGGTGGCGTCATGAACACTGACCTTAACTGACGCAAGTGAGGCCTGCAGTTCTTTGGATATTGTTGTGGGGTCTTTTGTGACCTTTTGGATGAGTCATCGCTCCGCTCTTGGAGTAATTTTGGTTGGCCGGCCACTCCTGGGAAGGTTCACCACTGTTCCGTGTTTTTGGCATTTGTGGATAATGGCTCTCACTGTGGTTCGCTGGAGTCCCAAAGCTTTTGAAATGGCTTTATGACCTTTTCCAGACTGATAGATCTCAATTAATCTCAGTTAAGTTGTGTTTTAATGGGAGGTGGGGAATCACTTTTTCACACAAGGCCACCCAACTCATGAGACGAGACGATGCATGAGATTAAATCCACGAGAGCAAGACGAGACGAGATTTTAACATTATATTTAAGAAAAGTAAAAAAGAAAAAATTTGACTGGACAAACTTTTTTACTTTACCGAGTCATAAACTAATGCAGGTGCGGTTTGACATGTTTATTGTCCCACAAACTGACACTCAAAGATATTATTGTCAAGATTTTTTTTGATGAAATAAACTACTGTAATGATAATATATAATAATAACAACAACAAAAAATATATATATATATCATAATACTGCAATAGGTCCTTTAATATGTCATCTTTCACTCTGTAAAGTTGCATGATGTTTATGACATGTATTTTCTCACAGGCAATTGGTAATGGCTGACAAACGTTTGCTGGCTTTTCAATAAGGGTGTCTGCATTAATAGCTCCAGCTTGTAGTTGAGCAATACCAGCTCACTGTTTGTCACTTATCTATTTGTCTTTATCTATTTACGTCATTCATAGTAATGATGCCATAATTCACAGTTGGATTGGCTTCTGGCTGCCCTGTTGTCACGATACAGTTTTTCTCCAAACGAGAAATCTTGTCACGTTTTAATCACCCCTACTAACTACTGTGGAGGAATGAAATGGAAAGCATTATACTGGTAAACCGTGATAACATTTCACAGTTATTATTACCTTTTTAAAATGTAATTTTAATTACTACACAGTCTGGTGTGCTAGCAAACTGAATCAGTGAAGAAGTCAAATGCACACGTTTTAAGGTGGTGCACTGAAACATGTCAGGAGGCAAATCAAGTACCGGTAATGGTAATCAGGATATTTTTGTGGCTACAAAGAGGATTAGCAATGAATGCAAATTTTGAGTTTTACGAGACAATCGATTGAAATTCAAGATCCTACTTCTAAAACAAACCAAAAAATCGCTGCAAAGGGGGGGATTTTTTTTTTAACCAATCTCTGTACTGACCCAAATATAACACAACGCCGACTATAATGGCTGGTGACCCACTCGTACTAAAATTCCTCCTCTGTTGTTAGCTAACTTGTCCAAACTTTGAGACATTTTCCACTTTCTCCGTTTATGTCACGAGTATGTGTGAGTGACAGGAAGCAAAGCTCTGACTTACTTGGGGATATGTTTTTTGGTGCCACCTTGTTGTTAGCATGCTTGTTAGTATGCAAGGCTCTGTAGATGAAAATGACTGTTCATCTTACATTCCCTGAATGTAAGATGAACACATTCGTCATTTTCATACTTTTTTCTAGGGAAAAATACTTCTCTGTCTCATATTTAGGTCAGTATTTTTATGTCAAAAATGAGCTTTTGTATTTCACAAATAATGTTGTTTTTATTTTTATTTTTTCTCAGGTAAAATCAAGAAATTATTATTGATGATTATTAAACTAATTGATTATTATGTGTGTTTATAATGTGAAATATGCTGTGTTGGTTTTAGGGGCTGTAGCTGGTGTCATTGAAAGGAGCACTGACCTGACAGACAGCTCAAAATCTCCTTTTGTGACCTCACTTTCCCGTATGAGGAAGTTGGCCTCGTGACTCGTGGCTTTCATCAGTAGTTCTTCAGCTTCGGCTTCACTAATCGTCTCATAGAACCATCTGCAATAAAGAAAAAATAGAACAAGTTTGGTGTTTATGAGTGAGCAACATCAAGCAACAGGTGACTGATACTGTTTGTTAACATGATCATTTTTATACTACTACAGTCGTCTCTCATTTACCGTGGTCAATTGGTTCCACAACCAACCGCGGTATGGGAATTAATAATATTGCTAATATTAATAAACTGAATATATTCGTATATAGAACATAGAAAACCTGTTTATGACTTTCTAAATATGTTTTTTACATTATTGGAGCATTGTTGACATGGAATAACATCCCTGCAGTCACCTTTACACTCCTGTTATTCGTCGTTTACACCTCTGCGCAGGCTACGGGATCACTGCAGGGACATACCATAAGAGACAGCCGTCGCTAGCATAGCAAGCTACCAAGCTAACTAGTTAGCCTCTCTAAATTACTAATTCTAAATTTAAGAAAGTGTTTCAAACGGAGTGGGGAAGATGGACAAAGTAAGAAGCCAAAAACGTCCCACTTCCACTTTCATGTCCCATTACTCTTTCATGTCAGACATGCAGTGTGAAGGTAATGTACTATAATGTCATGTCTCATCAATGTAACTGACATCTAGTGACTAGAATACTCCATATAACTTGTTTTTCAATATTTACAAAATAGCAATCATTTATTAATTCATTTTTGAAAAGCTGCGATAGAGTAAGGGAGCCATGTTCGAACCGCAACGTGGACTGTATTTATCCAACAAAGATTTCACAATAAATAGAAGTGGCCAGAGGGCTTATCAGGGCCCACCGCTTACAACATTAGGTATACCTGCACAATAGAATGAGATCCATTATCAAAGTTGTATAGTTGTGACTTTACAAAGATTAGAATGCACAGCTTAGATTGACAATGTTAGAGAAATATTAATTTAACAAAAGAGAGGGGGGTGATACTGTGGTTTTCACAGATGCCAGAACTCCCCATCTCGCCAGAAAACGAATCCAACTTCCGACATTAAGGGTATATGATTGATCCTTTAGATAACTAAGAATAGTGCATGCAGACGCAATGCATCCCCATGCTACTGGAAAATTCCAAATGGCAATTTTGTTGCGTTGAAAGAGAGAATTTTTTTGTTCTTAAAACCCCTTTCCGTCTGATGCTATCGAATGGTTATTGGACTGCACTTAGCACCAGTAACAACCTTCATTTAGGCTGGGGATCGTCCCGTGTCTTGTATTGACGTACGGTCAATCAGATCCTCCGACTCAGTGCCAGTGACATTTTTTTGGGTCTATAATTTGACTTTTTTGTTACATAACCATCAGGATCTTTCAAGAAGCTAAAAGTGACTCTTACTGCTTCCAACCTCAGCAATGGCACGCTACTTATGTAGCTCAGAAATTAGACCACTTTCAAAGAAAGAAATCTTTTTTGCCTTTGTCATCAAGAGATCATGACAGTATGAATACCTGGCAGAAAATGACGTTCAATCCACAAGATTCACCAAGATTTTGGCTTTTAAAGGCTTCAGTCGTAAACTTTTGATCAGTTGATGAACAGCCTCTTTCAGTTTAATTTTTTTTTCTCACTTCCATTTCTTCTTTTTGCATTTTGAAGCTCTACTTAGAACCTCCTTAAAATCCATCCATTCATCCATTTTCTATACCGCTTCTCCTCTTTAGGGTCGCGGGGGCATGCTGGTGCCTATCCCAGCTGACTTTGGGCGACAGGCGGTGTACACCCTGGACTGGTCGCAGGGCACATACTGTATAGACAAACAACCATTCACACTCACATTCATACCTATGGACAATTTCGAGTCGCCAATTAATCTAACCTGCATGTTTTTTTTGGCTGTGGGAGGAAACCGGAGTTCACAATGCTTGAGGAAACCGGAGTACCCGGAGAAAACCCAGGCACACACGGGAGAACATGCAAACTCCACACAGAAATGGCCAAGGGAGAATCGAACCCAGGTCTTCCCGATCTCCAGACTGTTCCTGTGTTGGCCAACATGCTAACCACTAGACTATTGTGCAGCCCCTCCTTAAAATCCAACAATTCAAAATGTAAATTTTTGAACTGGTCTTAAAATTTTGATCAGGACTTTATGTACATTTGAGTGCTGTTTCTCTTTGAGGGGCAGGTAGACAGCTGAGTCTTGACATGAATAGTTAGCCCGTTTCTGTCATGCCATGTTATTTGTCTGCTCAGTGGCTGCTCGGTCTCCCTCATATACTGTAAATGTATAAGTGCATTCCTCACTGCACTGGACTTGTTAACAAATCAACAGTTTTATATCTGTTGAAACTTAATATACAGTATAAAAATATACAGTATACAGTACAGGCCAAAAGTTTGGACACACACAACACAACCCCGTGGTCCCAACCCCATTAATAAGGCAAGAAATTTCACAAAGTAACCCTGACAAGGCACACCTCTGAAGTGAAAACCATTTCAAGCGACTACACTCCTGATGAAAATCTTAAGACCAGTTGAAAAACTGCTATAATTTGCATTTTGCACATTTGGATCTTAACGGGGTTTTAAGTAGAGCTACAATATGCAAAAGCAAGAAGGGGGAGTGAGACAAAAAACACTTGGAACTTCTAATTTAAACAAAAAACAAAACAAAACTGAAATAGGTTATTTATCAGCTGACCAAAAGTTTAAGACAACAGGCTTTAAAAGCCAAAATCTGCTCAAAATCTTCGTTTTCTGTCACTGTCATGCCCTCCTGATGTCTAAAGCGAAGAAGCTTTCTCTTTTTCAACGTGGTCGGATTGTCAAGCTGAATAAGCAAGGCCTCTCGCAGCGTGCCATTGCTGCTGAGGTTGGGTGCAGTAAGACAGTCATTCTACATTTTTTTAAAGATCCTGAGCATTTTGGAACAAAAAAGTGAAGTGGTAGATCCAAAAAAATCACACCTGCGCTGAGCCGCAGGATTCGATTGGCTGTCCATCAAGACACAGGGCGGTCTTCCACCCAAATTAAGGCCCTTACGGGTTCCGACTGCAGCACATCCGGCATCTGCGGGAAAAGGTTTTAAAAAACAAAAAACGAACTCAAAGACCTCGTCTCATTCAACGCCACAAAACTGCCTGTTTAGACTTTGCCAGGGAGCATCAAACATGGGACATTGAAAGGTGGAAAAAAGTTTTATTCTCTGATGAGAAAAAATGTAACCTTGACTGTCCAGATGGCTTCCAACGTTACTGGCATGTCAAGGAGATCCCACCTGAGATGTTTTCTACCCGGCACAGTGGAGGGCGGTCCATCATGATCTGGGGTGCTTTTTCATTCAGTGGAACACTGGAGCTTCAGGTGGTGCAGGGTCGTCAAACGGCGGATGCTTACGTGCAGATGTTGCAGCTGGCATCCCTCATGACTGAGGGCCCTCGTCTGTGTGGTAACACCTGGGTTTTTCAACAGGACAACGCTGCCGCTGTGATTGGTCACATTCCCCGAGGACTTCCTGACAGATGCTGAACCACTTTTGTCCGATTACTTACACAAAATAAACACAGTTAGGACACTGATAAATTGTTACTTACAGCTTGCTGTTGTGACTCTTCAACACAACCAAATAACGTTGGAAAGGCATCAGACTTCAGCAACAGTTTGGAGGATAGTCCAGGTTCGTATTGGCCCATGTTTACAAAACAGTCCCGTGTGAAGTGCCGTTGACAGATGAGCATATTTTTCTCTTGCTGGCCAAGAATCAGCAACTCCAACCACTTCTGCCTGATGCTTGCCTCTTTAGGCACACCCGAAGAAACATTTCCTGGGAGCCATACGTGCTAACACAGTCAACAGAGCAGAGTGAAGCAGAGCGGGGGAGGGCAGGCCTACAGTGTTTGCCTAGGCATGCCCATATAAGGAAGTCCAGGTTGCACGGACGTCAATGGAACTCAGTTTTTTTTTTTTAAAAAAACCTCTAAAACACAGCGTGCTGCTTTCAGGTCTCACTTCTAAATGCGCAAACCTCATTATCTGACGCATTGGCATCGTTTAACACGAGAATAAAACATTGTAACAACATTTATAGGTCAGAAAAGAGGAAAAGCATAATAGGTCCCCTTTAAGGCAGGTCTTTATGCAACACGTATAGTTGTATATGAGCTGTATTAAAAAGTCTGTGAGCGACAACCCGGCTTCCACTGAGCAGAATATTTTGTCATAATAACTGCGTACATTGATTATGGCTTACTTATGTGGTTTTAAGTTGATGTAGTTGCTGGGAACAAAGCCCTCTATTCCGTTTAGTTCCGCCCTGCACCAGTTGCTATCCTTTTTCAAAACCTGTGGAAAAGAAAAAGAGAAGAAAAAAGACAAAAATACAACTATTAAAATGTCATATTAATAGAAGACCGAGCAGACTTTGGTACACAATGCTCAGCAAATAGATGAATGTGAACTACGCACAAATACTTGCAATGACCTGATTTGTTTTTTTTGGCTTGGAGAAAACTAGTTTTTGGGTCAGTACAGTAAAATGTTTTGCTTTGACCTGGCTCATCAGGTCACTGGTGTGTGTGAGTGACAGGAAGAAAAGCTCTGACTTACAATTGCTGAATCTCAATTATATTAAGATGCTGCTCTAATCAACAATGTTGGAAGACGACCATCTGAAATACATCACAAAATTGATGTATTTCTTAATGTAAACCCATCATCTGAAACGTGTTCTGGTCGTGACGTCACAGCCACAACGGTTCAGAAAAGTCGCTGGGGGGCTGCCGTGTCAAAATCACCACTTCATTTGACTCCTATTTCACAGTTGTTTGACAAAAATGTTTTATTAAGGCAGTACTTTTTTTTTGCAAACTTTTTTGGTGTCATGGCCACTTTCAGACTTAAATGTCATGATTCAATTGGGGCTGGCTACTAAAACGGTGATGTGAGTCAGACTTCAACAAATGCGACATTTGAAGAGATGAACACCTATCAGGGGCATCAGGGGTTGAATCAGACTGAATCAACTGGAGACGGCCCACCACACGTGACAAAAATCTCATATTCCTCACTTGTTTTCTCTATTTCTAAAAAAGAGGCACGACAACAATTGCTTTTTAAGTAGTTTGAAAAAGTTTTATGATGTCATGAAGTAAAAACCTTCCTTACGGATATAATACCACCTCTGACCCACTGTTGTTTTTTTCTTACACCTTCTTATATTAGAGATCGATATCTCATGTCTGGTGGGAAACACAATAACCAGTCAAAAAATCGTTTTTTATTTGATCTAAAAATAGCATCCTTTCAAATATAATATAATAATAACTCTTAGCCACCGAAAGGCTGGTTTATTTAGAATCCTGACATCATCATTAGCTCTCATTTGCAGACAGATGCTACGTTTAACTTCATGGGTGCTACATCGGCCATGTTGTGCTTTGAAACATGTAGGACAAAAAAAATGCTTCCAGTTACCATATTTTACGGACTATAAATCACACTTTATTCATAGTTTGGCTGGTCCTGCAACTTACCGGTATGTGTGACATACAGCATATCAAGATATACATGTAATTTAACATTTTGAAATGTTAATTCATACTGACTGACATAAATGAAAAGTACCGTCAGCAGCCGTGAGAGGCTTCTATATGCTGCTCATGTACCTCTGAAAAAATTAAATGAAACATTAACCCTAAAAACAACAGAGAAAGACTGAACACAAACAAAACAAACCCAAAAAGAAAACCCTATCCTGCAGGCAGTAAAATATGCAGCTGAACATAGAAATCCATCAGCAGAAACAAAGTTTAGAGTGAGTGAGAAACATGTGAGGGACTGGTGAAAAGCAGGTGTTACTCTTACTGCAATACTCCCAGCCTCACTTGTATGTTCTTTATGCTATTGTGTAGCTGAAAAACTGTTAATGTGTTACCTTACCGTCCTGGACACCTTTCTCAGAGCATTGAATCGATCACAAGTGGACTATTCAGGTTGTCTTAGAAGACATTTTGCCTCTCATCCGGGCAGGATTCATCAGTTCATGTTCAAAGACGAGGTGGTCAGACTAGATAGGACAGCTCTAGTCTGAGAACTTGGTGCAAGATCCAATCTATTTATCCTCTAAAGGTGGAGGCATGTCTAGACAGGAATGGTTTGGTTCTTTAGTGGTGTCAAATGACAATCGTTAAAATACATCGGAGTGGGGCCTCTGCCCGCCAACGATGGGAAAAAGATGTGAGTGTCATCGTCACATACACATGAACGCACAGATGACAGTGCGCAAGCATACGGCAGGAGACAAATACAATGCTGAGCGTTTTGTGAGGTCAGATTTTTTGAGAAAGCATTTTTGTAATGCAAATGTATAAATATTTTTAACGCAAATTGTTTTGAGAAGCCAAACTCTTTGGATCATCACAGCACCTGCTGCCAATTAACTGCTCCTGCTCTTAAGCCCTTGGATGGCAGCAGCCCATTGCCAGATTGTCGTCGCCTCTTGCTTACGACTGTGCCAGCCTTCCACATTCCTAGCTTGCTAGTTGTTGACTCATAGCTACATTGTGTTTATTGCTGCCGAGCCATTCCGGTAGCGTCTAGTTTTGTTTTTCTAATCGCTAAGGTAGGTGTCCTCCTGTCGGCCTTTGCCACAATGTTTTTCGTTATTCCTTAGATCTGCTTCGGCAACCCTGTTGGTTGTCGTCTCCTTTTGTTAACCCTTTTTCCTCCCTGAGGACCTGTTGTGTAATAAAATCTCGCACCTTGTGCCCTGCTCTTCTCTGCATCGTGGGATTCGAAAGTTATTTGTGAGCCAGCGCATGATAATATCCCTATATTCTTTTTTATTAGCTTCGGGAAATTTGACATGGCAAGTATAGCAAACTGATTAGCATCCTGTCCGCTCATTGTTCAATCAATGAAACTCCCGCTGATTGGTCAACCTCTGGGCTACAGCGATGAAAAGTTGAAAAATTTTCAACTTTCTGGGATGCAAGTGCAGTTGTCCTATAAACAAGAAGCACAGTCAATTATGGCCTATTCACACGGAAACGTTTTTAAGTCAAAACAGCAAATTATTTTATCATTTCAGCCTCACATCCACGCGGGAACAACAAGGCAATACGAGAACAATGACGTCACCGACCCACTGCCGCCTCGTCACCGTCACATGACCAGAAGTGAGCTTTGATGCTAAGCCAACATAATATCTGAATATTTCGACAGACATTAGTCACCTCAGTCGACATTCTCCTGATATTTTGTTGTCTTATACTCCATAATGACTCACAGAAGTAATTCCATTTCTCGTAAGCGGAACACGACGGACTTATGCGCATTTGTTCTTTTTTTCTTCTATGGTTTGGAGTGTGGCCGCCCGGTGGCCCAGTGGTTAGCACACAGTCAGGAGATCGAGAAGACCTGGGTGTGAATCTCCACTTGGGCATCTCTGTGTGGAGTTTGCATGTTCTCCCCGTGTGTGCGTGGGTTTCCTCCGGGTACTCTGGTTTTCTCTTACATTCCAAAAAACATGCATGTTAGGTGAACTGGCGACTCCTAAATTGTCCATAGGTATGAATTTGAGCGTGAATGGTTGTTTGTCTATATGTGCCCTGCAATTGGCTGGCGACCAGTCCAGGGGGATACCCCCGCAACCCTAATGAGGATAAGTGGCATGGAAAATAGATGGATGGGTTTTGAATGTCGCCTGGTTTCGTCTGCGTGCCTGTTCACAGCACCACACTCAGTGATGCGTTCCCACAACTATATACTTTTTTTCAAACTGCCAAAAAAAATGTCCCAAGAACGTTCTTGTGTGGGCATATATAGTCTTTAAAATAAATATAGTATAGTAAATATAGTCTATAATCAAGTAAAAAAAACAGATAAATGGGAGGGTTGTGACAAAAGTATCTGGTATAAAACCAACGCCACACAAATCATGTGACTGACAGCAAAAGTCAATACACAACCACCATTAATTTTACAAAAATTTGATATGCGATTAATGTTCTTGAGAAAAGCGTTGCAGCCTGACTTACCTTGAGTATATTACCACGACAGAAACTAAGCTGATCCTCTTCCACTGCCTTAAAATCTACAATAGCGATGGCTTCCATGACACTAACTAGCAAGCTCACACCTGTACAACCTTGCTGCTAAGGTCTCAGGAGTATGCATCACAAAAAATGCTGCTTTTGTTCTTTATGTGTTCGGTAGAGGAGGCTCAAAGAAAAGAGGTGGAGATATTTGAACTATGGCAGCAATCACAGCTATCTCGGGCATGAGTATGACTAGGGAGTAAGTACACCACGTAATTAGCGTTTTCATTGATCAGTCACAGTGTCAGCTCTTGCTTGAAACAAATGAAATGAAATGAATGGATTCACACAGCAGTTTCATGCTGAGCAGCATTGTGAGCTGGTCAAAGTTAAAAACTACATTTAAAGTAAGATCTTCAGATGTGACAAAACTTGCAAGGAGGTGATCTAGCTGATGGAGTCTGTCACTAATAACGCTGCAGGCTGCGGGTGTGGTGCATTGTGGCTTATTTCAAACCAACAGAAGAGAAACTTTACACTATGCACAATTAGGAAAGTTGTATTTTGAAAGATTACTTTTATTATTGAACTACAATACTCTCGGTTAAATCCAAAAACTTTACTAATAAAGGTAAATGGAACATTTACAAATAAACACTTCTGACATTTCAAAAAACAAAGTAGCAAGCCTTCTTTTCAACAACTTTCAGAGTCAGCTTCATTGGCCTTGTGTGTTTACCACACTAGGAATTTGACTGCAGTCAACATCGCTGTCTGTTACAAGGTACAAAAATAGTAAATAAGTTTACATAGGAGAAGGACAATACTACTTCACATATTTACATTGAATATTATAGATTAATTATAATTATGGTATTTATGTTACAGTTTACAAATTCACAGTGTTGTGTCCAAAGCAGTACGTAGTGCAAATGCTTGTGGGTGCAAACTAGAAGTGGTTGATAATATAAATATGGATAAATAATAAGGTAGCACATACAGTGTACATACATATATACATACTGTACATACCGGTCAGCTTGTGGGGTGGGGGTTAAGAATTCAATAGTTTGACAGCCAGGGCGAAGAAACTGTTTTTGTGTCTGGCTGTTTTGGCGAACAGTGCTCTGTATCACCTACCGGAGGGGAGGAATTGGTACAGTTTGTGTGCGGGGTGTGAGCGGTCCGAACAGATGTTGCCTGCCCTCTTCTTGGCTCTGGACCGGTACAGTTCCTCTATGGAGGGCAGGCTGGTCCCGATGGTTTCCCCTGCGGACCTGATTGTCCGTAGCAGTCTGCTCTTGTCCAGTTTGTAGCAGGACCAAACCAAACTGTAATGGAGGTGCAGAGAACAGACTGAATTATTGGAGGAACCTGAAGGAGTCCACTGTAGACACAGGGTTGTTGAGGATTGTAAGGGGGTGGGGGGTGAGGGCGGTGGGATCGTCTGAAGTCCATTGTCATCTCCACAGTCTTAAGTGGATTCAGTTCCAGATTGTTCTGACCATACCAGGAGACCAGCTGAGCCACCTTGCGTCGATAAGCAGCTTCATCGCTGTCACTGATGAGACCAATGACAGCGGTGTCATCTGCAAATTTCAGCAGTTTCACAGCTGGGTCGCCTGAGGTTGCAGTCATTTGTATATAAGGAAAAGAGCAGAGGGCAGAGGACGCACCCCTGGGGGGCACTAATGCTGATGGTCCGGGAGCTGGATATGGTGCTCCTCAGCCTCACTTGCTGCAGTCAGGAAGCTGTTGGTCCACTGACAGGTGGAGGAGGGCACAGTGAGCTGGGTGAGCTTCTGAAGGAGGATGTTCGGGATTATAGTGTTCAAGGCAGAACTAAAGTCCACAAACAAGATCCTGGCATATGTCCCTGCAGAGTCGAAGTGTTTGAGGATGTAGTGCAGTCCCATGTTCACTGCATCCTCTACACACCTGTTTGGCCGGTAAGCAAACTGCAGGGGATCCCTGCAGTGGGCCTGTAATGCCTTTCAGGTGGACTAACACCAGTCTCTCGAAAGATTTCATGACCACAGACGTCAGGGCCACTGGTCTGTAGTCATTCAATCTTGTGATGGAGGGTTTTTTTGGAACCGGGACAATGGTGGACATTTTCAGGCAAGAGGAGAAATCACACAGCTCTAGTGATTTGTTGAAGATCCGAGTGAAGATGGGTGTCAGCTGTTCTGTGCAGGCTTTCAGGCAGGAAGGTGATACCCCGCCAGGCCCTTCCTTGTCTTCATTCTTTCAACAGACATCCTTTCCATTGATCTTTAGTGCAGGCTGAGTGTCGCAGGTGGGGGTTGGGGGTGCAGGTAGGCATCGGATGGTATTGCTGGAGGTTGGAGATGTGAGTGAGGTGGGGGTTGAATGTGAAAATCTACAGTAGAACTCATTCAGGTCGTCGGCCAACCTTTTCTTCTCCGCTGGGTGGGGGGGTTGCAGTTTACACATACTTCACACCTGTTTACGTCCAATTTACTCATTGGCATGCAAAATTGCGTATCCTTGCAAGGACAAAGTGCGTCCAAGTGTAAACAAAGCTATCGACTCATATGTTAGCATGCGGTAGAAGATCCGAGTGAAGATGGGTGGCAGCTGTTCTGTGCAGGCTTTCAGGCAGGAAGGTGATACCCCGTCAGGTCCTTCCGTGTCTTCATTCTTTCAACAGACATTTCCATTGATCTTTAGTGTAGGCTGAGTGTCGCAGGTGGGGGTTTGTGAATATCATTCATCCAGCAGATAATTTTGTTCTCAAGGCATCGCAACTGGACTGTTCAGGTTTCGATCAATTAATGGGCTGCAAGATTGTAATCTTTTAGTTGTTGCTCTGCTGATAAAGGACAATAAGAATGCCCCATTTTGCGCCCACATCAAGTCACTTGAAAATTGAGTTGTCCAGCATTTTCAGTGAGCGCAGTATTTTTTTTTTTCATCCACTCCACAGATGACATTTGCCAGTCCTTCAAAAACACAAATTAGTCTCCTGAAGGTTTTTGATCACTCAGTGCTTGGGGACAGCTTTAAAAATACATATTCAACCACGACAAGCTGCAGGTGGAATCAATTGAATTATTTTAAAGTCAGAGCATACACCTTGGTAAAATTTATGAACAACAAGGTGCTTAATCAATGGCAAACTCACATTTCAAGTTGAGCGACATAGTGAAAAACGAGACTGACAATGTTTTGAATTTACGTATGAAAGGAGAACCGGAAAATTGGCTTTGGGAAATGTGACAAATGTCAAAAAACACAGACACAAAAAGCCTGCAAGGTGGTATGTAGGGTGAGCGGGGCTTCTTTTTAAAAGCTATGGCAACCTTTAGTTACAGAAATTCTGGCATCACTTTGCTGTAGGAGAAAGAAAACGGCATCCTATTGAGACAGTTGTACTGTAAATGATGAATACAAAACGAATTTCAAATATGTACTGATGTGTGACACTGTCTGAAGGTTGTCTGGAATTAGCTATAATATGAAAAGTCCTTTGAACACCCTCCCTCGTGTCCTTAATGAAAACAAATGTCTGCTTTCTAAAAGTCTGTAGATATATACTGTATATATATACATATATATATATATATATATATATATATATATATACATATATATATATGTATATATATATACGTATATATATATATTATATATATATATATATATATATATATATATATATATATATATATATATATATATATATATATATATATATATATAAAACCATATTTTGCCTGTGTCTTGTGTAAATTGTAATGTCTCACTTGAGACTGTCTTCATCTACAGCTATTAGGGAGACTTTTTATATCCGCCTCCGGTGGGGACGCACCAGGAGGACTATTGAGAAAACCACTAGTTAACCCCTAACGACCGGTTAAATTCTTAACCATTAGCTAACCGACCGTTAAATATGCGTTTTTCAAAACATAGTCACGTCGTTAGTTAACAGCACCATCAAAGTTAACCGCGTGGTTGACGTCACTGGTCAGCGCCACTATACCCCACAATTCCTCATTTTGTTGGCCTCCGGTTTAGTGAAAAAATTCAGAATGAAACGAAAAAAGAAATTAAACAAAAAATATTTTAGTTAAATATATTATTAATAAAAGTAAGCGATATTTAACATAGTTTCCAGCTGTACAGCAAAATGAACCTCAGGCCCTACGCCGAATAGCGGAACTACTTAACCAGCCTTCAAAGTAAGAGCCCAGACACGCTTAACTTAAAAATGTTGAAATTGTATTCTGCAACAAATGAAGCTAAATGTTTTACGAATTAAAACAAGTGCGCAATTTATGAACAACACAATTAAATAAAAATGTTTTTGGTTAAAAATATTTTGTTCAGCACAAGCGGCTAATAGAAAAATACTGAAAGTCGGCTCACGTTCGAAGCAAGAGTCTTAGGGTTCAACCTAATATTGGTGCCAAGATGATAATACATATCATAGCTATTCATGTATAAACGACACATGAGCCATATTTATCAAATGTATGTTTTATTTGTTATAGAGCACAGCTTTCAATACATTGCAAAGGCAAGACTATGTACACCATCAGACACGCTATACTTACAATTCCTCTGGAAAGCTTTAAAAATAATGTAACTATCGCCTCAAATTTAAAGTTCATAAAAATACATGCTTGTGACGCTGATAAAGCCTGAAATAGCTCTATGTACAATTATTCCATTAAAATAGTTGCTAATACACTAAAAACAGTAAGTTACCATTCACTTTGTTTCTCATCTCTTGGTTACCTTGTTAGGCTTCCTCATCCATGAAAATGGTGGTTTTAATACTTTTGGTGTGGGCCTTTGGGTCTTTTTTGTCAGTATACCCCTCAATTTCAATTTAAAAAAATGGTAAAGTGAACTTCAAGAGATTCATATTAATAAATAAAAGGTTGTTTTGTTACCTGACTATTACTGAGGGGTATAGAACACATTTCTTAAATAAATTAGTTTTATTTATTTTTTCCTTTTAATCTGTTGTGTTCGGGTCAGTTTCCACCCATATATATTCACGTCAAGAAAAGGTAAAAAACGTTTTTTTTTCAGCAAAATAACTTTATTTATTTATTTATTTATTTGTATTTATTTATTTATTTATTTATTTTACCCCTGTCCTGTCCAGCCTTTAAAGCAGATAGAATTGTAGATCTAAATGCCGTCAAGTGCTCAACAGATTTCCTCTGCCAGGGAGAAGTGTGATATACACTTCCCCTGTTATATAGAATTTATTTAACTTAGATGCTTGTTATTAAGCAAATTCGGAGCGACCGGACCGGAGCAGGAGGGGAAAGAGAAGACGAGAAAAGAAAAGCGGGGATAAGAGGGGGACAAAAAAAAAAAGAGACAAGAGACAAGGACAACAGCGGCAACAACAACAATTGTGACAACAAGAACAGAACAACAGAAACATACAGAACGACATCAGCAAATAAATGTCTGTGACAACTATAAAGACGAACAAGGACATAAGGACAAAGGACAAAACAATATCAACAACCACAATGACAACGCACTGACAATCACACATAATAGCAGTCATGAAATGATGAACTATGACAGTGATCACAATGACAATACTGCATTGAAACAGTCACACATAATAGTAGTCATGAAATGATGAACTATGATAGTGATCACAATGACAATACTGCATTGAAACAGTCACACATAATAGTAGTAATGAAATGATGAACTATGACAGTGATCACAATGACAATACTGCATTGAAACAGTCACACATAATTGTAGTAATGAAATGATTATCTATGATAGTGAACAGAATGATAATTACTGTAATGCACATCATTGTAAAAAAAACTATAATCATACTGCTGATATCACCGTCGCTGTAATAAAACCAACAACATAATAACACCCTGGTTAACTCAGTGAGTAATGTGGGGAAGTACGTATGTACTGTGAGTGTGCATATGTACAGGTATCTCTGTATGTGAGGAAGACTTCATATATATAAAGGTGCAAAAATGTGTGGGCGTGTAATTGTCACTGAGAATGCATGAAAGGAAAGGGGCCGCCCTTCTCCTCCCAGAGAGCCAGGCCGAGCCCCCACCGTCAGAAGGCCACCAGGCCCACAGGGGCAGGCAGCACAAAGATTAGCGCCCAAGAACCAGTCCAGAGAGCCCTACCCCCCGGGAAGACCATAGAGATAATCCCAGCCAAAGACAGGGTGCCGGCGGGCCGGAGGACAGCCAACCCCTGAGACCAGCGAGAGATCACACCCCACAAAGGCAGACGAGTACCAGGGGCCACACACAGGCAGGCCCGGAGACGCTGGAAGCGCCAATCCCCCGCCACCCCCATCCCCAGGGAGCGGAGCCCGGCCCGCCCCGGGCCAACCCCCGCCCGACCCCCGACACAGGACCGCCCCGTCCAGGGATGCAGGAGGCACACCCTCCACCCACCCGGCGGAGGCACGGGTGGCAGAGATGTATCATCCAATCCAATTCAATCCAATCCACTTTATTTATATAGCACATTTTATAAACACTGTTTCCAAAGTGCTGCACAGACTAGCAAAACCATAAATAATAAGTAAATAAAGAAATGTAAATGTAAATAACAAGTAAAAATTACGACAATAAAAACTAAAAGATCAAATAGAAACAAAGAAACGTACTACAATAAAATATTTAAAACAAGAAATCGAAACAATAAAAGCCAAAAGTCCAAGAAGTAGGTAAAAAATAAATAAGTAAATTTAATTTAAAAAACTAAAATAAATAGAACCAATAAAAACTTAAAAAATAATAAAAGACACAGAGGACCACACGACTCACGCCGAGTTAAAAGCCACAGAATAAAAGTGGGTTTTAAGACGAAACTTAAAGCTTTCAATTGTGGGGGCCATTTTTACATGAGGGGGGAGAGTGTTCCACAGCTTTGGGCCGACAACAGAAAAGGCCCGGTCTCCCCTGGTCTTAAGTCTGGTCTTAGGCGCCACCAGTTGGAGCTGGCCTTCGGACCTCAAAGTGCGCGCTGGAGTGTAAATTTGGATGAGGTCCGAAATGTACTGAGGGGCCAGCCCATTCAAGGCCTTAAAAACAGACAATAAAATCTTAAAATCAATTCTAAAACGCACAGGCAACCAGTGCAGGGAAGCTAAAATTGGGGTAATATGCTCCCTCTTTTTGGTTGCTGTTAAAAGCCGTGCTGCAGAATTCTGGACTAACTGTAAGCGAGAGAGTAATTTAGGGCTTATTCCAGAGTAAAGGGCATTACAGTAGTCCAGACGTGACGAGATAAAAGCGTGCATGGCTTGTTCGAAATGTTGCAAAGATAAAAATGATTTGACTTTGGATAAAAGCCGAAGATGATAAAAACAAGATTTTACAACGGCATTGATTTGTTTATTAAGTTTAAAATCACTATCAATGATGACGCCAAGGCTGGTGGCTGTGGGACTGACATGGTTTTTCATGGGACCCAAGTCCAAGTGGGGGTCATTATTATTAAGGATGATAACTTCTGTCTTCCCCTCATTGAGCTTTAAAAAATTTTGAGCCAACCAGACCTTGACGGCACTAAAGCACTCAAGAAGGGGAGTCAGGGGGGCATGGTCATTTCTTGTAATTGGTAAATAGATCTGGCAATCATCTGCATAAAAGTGATAGGAGATGCCATGCTTTCTAAAAATTGTGCTAAGTGGGATTAGGTACAGAACAAATAGGATGGGCCCCAGGATTGATCCCTGGGGGACTCCACATTCAAGGGGGGCAGTAGATGAGGTGGAGTCACCAAGTCCCACAGTAAGGCATCTCCCTGACAAGTAAGACCTAAACCAATCAAGGGCAGTCTCCCTGACACCCACACAGTTTTCCAAGCGAGATAAAAGAATAGTGTGATGCCTCCTCCACGGCCGGTAGTTCTTGGCGTGTTAATGAAGGTACAATCGGGAGGCAACAGCTCAGAGAAGGAAGCGGACTCACCGGCATGAATCCAGGTCTCAGTGACGAATAATAAATCCAAGAATGCTCCTTAAAGAGGTCCTGGAGGATAAAAGTCTTATTTGAAACTGACCTCGCATTCACCAGTGCACACTTCGTTGAAACCCGAAGAGCTGCTGAAGCCGCTGAAGCTGCCCGGTTCAGCGGCCGGAGGTTGGCGGGGGTCACGCCGCCAGAAGCAACAGGAGAGCGGCAAGGGCGCAGTGCACAGCGCTCGTCGCGCCGCCCAACGATGGGCACCAGCCAGGCCCCAACGGAGGTGAGAAAACGCCGAGAGATGAAGCGGCGAACACAAGCCACATGCCACCAGAGCTGACAGCGCACCACCCGCGCACCGGAGCCCCACTCCCGACAAGCCCGCAGACAGACCGGGGACACAGACAGCGGCCCAGCAGAGCACAAAGAGCAGCGGCGACAAACGCCCAAGCGCCCGGCAGAGCACAACCCCCCCCAGCGGGCCCGGCCCCAGGGCACACGTCCCTTTCGCCCCCCGCCACCCAGGCCAACAGTACCCGCAAGCATGACCAAGCCCGAACCCACCAGTCGGCCCGGCGCCCCAGCAGCGCAGCAACCACAAACCCCCGCGGCGGCACGCGGGCCACCCGCAGCACCGGCACCGCCCCTCAGAGACTGCCGAACCCGCCCCAGGAGCGCAGAGCTGCCCGCGACACGTGTCAGTCCAGGGGAAGCACCGCAAGCCGCCCCCCGGTGCAAACCCCGGCATCAACAGGCCCCAGAGGGCCACCCCAGGGAAAGGCAGGCGAACCAGACAAAGGCATCCCACAAGCCAGGCCACCCCGGACGAGCCACCGCGACGGCCAGGTCCCCGGCCACAGCCCCGACCCTGGCAGGCAGGTGCCGCGGAACAGGCACGAGGCACCCCAATCCAGCCCGCCCCACCCGTGTATGTGATAAGGTGTGATTGTGTCTATTATGCAATTAAAAAATAATTAATAAATAACATTTTAAAAAATAGGACAGCTATGAAGAGCTGGTCTCTGTGTCCCTGAGGGGTGTATCTGTGTGCATGTATTTGATAGGGGTGTATGTGGATCATAGCTAATGATGCAATTAAAATCGGGGGACAGCTGCCGCTCGGAGGGCCCCTCACCTGACCAGCCCCCCCAAACCCTAAGTGTCTACTGTGCGATTAAAATTGGGGGGCAACAGGTTAGTGGCACGGCAGGTGCAAAGGAGCCCCGCCAGGCAGCTCCCCTCCTCAACCACGCCCGACCGTAGGCCACCCCCCAAAGTCCTACATGTATGTGAGGTGGTGCAGTGAAACAGGAAGGACGGGGGCCCCATACCCCAACGCCACCCAAACCGAGCAGGGGGGAACCAAGGACACATGACCGACCGGCCACCCACCACAGCCCAGGCTCAGGCGAGCCACAGGCCGCAGGACACACCACAGGCCCTACCCGGCCCGCCAGGATGCCCAGTCCGGCCCACCCAACCCCCCAGAGGCGATACCCCCAGTTCCCCCCAACACCGGAGCCCCACCGGAGGTAGCGTCCACAGCGCCACCCCCAAACCGCCAAACACCACGGACCAGCCACACGCCCCAAGGCAGATCCGACCGCCACCAGAACAGCAGGAACCGCGCCCCCCGCATACCACCACGGCCGGCAAGGGAGCAACACTACGGCGAGCACCGGACCCCACATAGAGCGGAGCACGGCCACACCCATGAAGCACGCAAGCCAGAGGCGCCAGGGAGAGACAGAGAAGCAAGCACCGCACGACAGGGCCCACAAGAGGAGTGACACCCCGCCCGGTGCCAAGCAGATGCCCCCGCCCGCCCCGCCATGCCGCAGACCGGCCACCACCCCACCCCCCGCCCATCCACCAACACGCCAAGGGAGAAACCTCGGAGGGAGGGAGACAACCGCCAGCCAGGAAGCAGAGACCAGCCAGACACCAGCAGGTAGCAGGGACCGCCCTCCAGCCCCACCCCCAAGCCCTGACCAAAGCCACCCCTGACCGCCCCACCCCGGAGCAAGCATCCCCCGCCGATCCCGGCCAGCCCCACGCAGAAGAACACCACGCCGCCCGCCCCCACGCGCACCCACACGCCCACCCGCCCGCGGCTCCCACAACCCCCGCCCACCAAGCCACAGCGGCCCCGTCCCTGAAGGGAGAAAGCAAGGGATCCCCCCACCTCAGCACCATGCACCCCCCACCCCAAGCCCAAACCGCACATCCGCGACCCCCACCTCCGCGCTCCCAGTCACCCGAGGGAAAGCCACAGGCGCCGGAGGACAACAAGCAGCTCCCACCTGTCACACATACACCACACACATAAATCAGTAAAATAAAATAAAATAAGTAATAAATTAAGTAATAAATAAAAAAAAAAAAAGGGCCAACCCAACCCACCCTCCCACCCAGGGGAGATAGCTCCGCAGGGGCAGCTGGGCTCAAGCACCCGCCTCCCCACCAGGGGGAAAGGCCGGCCCCCACACCCCACACCGGACGACCCCACGCGGCAGCCGAGCAGGAGGGCCCAAGGCAGACCCCGCCCCCCCCCCAGAGGCAAAGGAGAGCCAGCGCCACCCCGCCCACCCATCACCCCGGAGGTCAACCAACGCCGCCCCCTGGACGGACCCCCAACCCCGCCCCATCACCCAACCCGGACCCCTCCCCACCCCCACCCACCAGCCCCCCCAGGCAGGCACTCCAGCAAAGAAGACCCGCCGACATCAAGCCCGCCCCCGCCCGCCCCCAAGGTACCAGGACCACCCAGCGACCAGGACACCCCAAACCAGATGAAGGAGACCCCCAGGAGCAGAGACAGACACCCTTACCCCCCCGAGAGTCAGGTCAGGGAATTAATTATTGGTGCCCATATAGACTGAAATTCTGACATTTGTTCTTTAGATTCAGCAGACATTCTCTCCATAGCTATATGATCTAACAAAAGATTTTTGTAAAGAGCTATATTCAGTTTCTTCCTTCATTTCCAATTGATGAGAATGGTTTTCTTGGCGATGCTTAATGCAGTGATGAGAAGTTGTGTTTGGTTTGTTTCTACATCAGCAAAATAACTTTAATATAAACACAGAACAGGTCATGACACAAAATATAGATTTGCATGGCCAAATACACAACAACCAATCAAGCAAATCGAAACAAATTACTAGTTCCAAAACAAACACAAGGCTAAATGAGAGTAAAATCTTTTGTGTGCAAGAACAAGCTTATGTATATGTGTGTGTAGATGCATGTGTGGCAAAAAGTGACACTTTTTGTGTGTTCTTTGCAGACATATTTCTTGCAGTTGAAACACGATACATTTGTCTTTCTGTCCTGACTGCTTGGACAGACGTGGCACCTCTTTCATTTCAAATCAGGCAGCCTGACTGGGTTTGGCGCTGTTCTGGTGGGTGTTGAGGCAGGGCTGGCTGAGGAGGATGTTGATGCAGAGGGTTAGGATGCACCTCTGGCCCTGGGTTGAACATCAGTGGGAGGAGCTGCACCCATCTCTCCCAAACATCCCTGATGGGAGCAAGTTTGTCAGATCTTGCTCTGGTCTCTCTGTTGTCCAATCTGAGGATTCTTCATATCATTTGAAATGTCTGAAGTGACATTGCTGACCGGAAAATATTCCTGCCTGTGGATGCGCCCCATCGATTATCAGTGGCCTCATTGCAGGATCTGTGCACTCCAGCAAAAAGAACAACACCAATGAAAGCATCCAGGAATTCCTCATCAATGTCTTTCCACATGTCGCCATAGACTTTTTTTCCCCTTCAGTGTTCGTCATAGTAATGATTCTTTTCAGTGACAGTGGCACAAACAACTCAAAACATGTCTTGATGACATTTGCAGCAGCTGCCCTGCCATGCCGTGCACAACATGACGTACTGAGCTCCAAAAGATCTTGCCATTTTTGGATTTGAATCTTTCAGCAGGAGCAGCTTTAGCACCAGCAACCTCCTCATCCGACTCATCAGATGTGTTTGTGTCTTCTGGATGATACCCCACATTGTCCTTCTCCCCAGAAAACTGTTCATCTGAATCGCTATGCTGGTCTGTGTCCTCTCCCTCATTGTCACCAAAAATTTGGTCCAGAGCTTGGTTCACTGTACTTCTGATTCTTTCCATGATGCAAATTGTAAATGTGAAATCTGCCAGTCAAATGGCCAATCAAATGAGTGAATTCACCTCACATGTCTCGACATGCCTGTCTTTGATGTTGTTTTTCTGCTGGTACATACAGACCCTTTCCAAAAAATTGGAATGTCATGGAAAAGTTGTTTAATTTCCATAATTCCATTCAAAAAGTTAAACTTTCATAGATTATAGATTCAGAGCCCACAATTTAAACGATTTCAAGTATTTATTTGTTTATTTTTACATAATTTGGGCTTCCAGCTCATTAAACCCACGAAAACAGGAATTCAAAAAATTGGAATACTGTGAAGAAATCAGCCCAAATTTTGCAGGGCATGAATGTTTTAAACTGAGTGTCACACACTAATCATCTACTAACCTCAAATCACCTGCACAGGCTTCCCCAGGTGTCATTAAATTGCTTCAGTTTGGTTCAATTGTCTCAGTTCGGTTCAATATGGGGAAGACTGCAGACATGACGACAAGCCAGAAGACCATCATTGATACCCTCCATAGGATGGGTAAGCCACAAAAGTTCATAGCTAAGGAGGCTGGTTGTTCACAGAGTGCTGTGTCCAAGCATATCAATGGAAAGTCTAGAGGAAGGGCAAAATGTGGCAGGAGAAGATGCACCAGCAAAAGAGATGACCGTGGGCTTCAGCGGATTATCAAACAGGGAAGATTCAAGAATCTGGCAGAGATCCAGAAAGAGTGGAATGAGGCGGGAGTCACAGCTTCAAAAACCACCACATTCAGACGCATCCGGGAGATGGGCTACAACTGTCGGGTTCCTCGGGTCAAGCCACTTCTGAACCTGAGCCAACGTAGGAAGCGTCTCCACTGGGCCAAGGAGAAGAAGGACTGGACTGTTGGCCAGTGGTCCAAGGTCCTCTTTTCCGATGAAAGTAAAGTGTGCCTTTCATTTGGGATTCAAGGTCCAAGGGTTTGGAGGAAGACGGGTGAGGAACAGAACCCAAGCTGCCTGAGGTCCAGTGTGAAATATCCACAGTCCGTCATGATTTGGGGTGCAATGTCCGATGCAGGTGTTGGTAAACTCTGCTTTCTTAAATCCAAGGTCACCGCAACAGTCTACCAGAATGTTTTAGAGGATCTGTATGGAGATGCAGATTTCATCTTCCAGCAGGACTTGGCCCCTGCCCATACCGCCAGAAGCACCAAAACCTGGTTTGATGCCCATGCCATCACAGTGCTTGACTGGCCAGCCAACTCACCGGACCTAAACCCCATTGAGAATCTATGGGGTATTCTCAAGAGGAAAATGAGGGGCACCAGACCCAACAACAAAGAAGACCTGACAGCAAGCATCAAGGAAATCTGGGCTTCCATAACTCCCAGGCAATGCCACAGGCTGATTGCTTCAATGCCACGTCGCATCGAGGCAGTGATTAAGGCAAAGGGATTCCCAACCAAGTATTTAAGATTGACATATCGTTTTGAAAGTACCATATTTTGATTGATTTGATGTGATCCTAATTTCTTTCTTTTTTTTCCTGCAAAAACTGAAAAGTAAATGGTGATTTCTTCACAGTATTCTAATTTTTTGAATTCCTGTTTTCGTGGCTTTTATGAGCTGGAAGCCCAAATTACGTAAAAATAAACAAATAAACACTTGAAATCGTTTAAATTGTGGGCCCTGAATCTATAATCTATGAAAGTTTTACTTTTTGAATGGAATTATGGAAATTAAACAACTTTTCCATGACATTCAAATTTTTTGGAAAGGGTCTGTATACTGGAAACCCAGCAAAATGAGAATCTCCTAACTAAAGCTTACATGATTATCTGCAGGTATACTGGAAAACCCGGCACAATTACAATCTCCTAAAGCTTACATGATTAGAAGAGGAGCTGGCTGTCAGTCTGTTGGCTGACAGTGCACTTATGAGTTCAGTTTTGGCTCTAAATATTGCTTTATAATCATATTATTATAACCGGGACGACCCTAACAATACAATCGTCATAATTTCAACCAGAGCATTTTAAAATTGAGTGAAAAGATTTTTTTTTTGGTTTCATTTAGTTGAAATAGTTTCCTGACAAAGTCAAAAAGCCTTGATGCAAGAAACTAATTTTAAGTGATTCTTTGATGCATTTCAATTAAATTTCAATTTAAAACGGGTCGGTGCCGACCCTAACACAAGAGGAAGGTTAAACATGACTAAGATAGAATTTGCAAGCTCAACACGGTTCAATAAAATAGTTTCCTTTAAAATCAAGGCAGTTAAAAGCATGTTTTTCTGTCTATTATAACAGGTGTGTTAACTTTAACGTCAAGTTAACAGACGGTTAAAGTTAACCAAGTTTTGGACAACAAGATAACCCTGCCGTTGAAGTTAACGGTCGGTTGAGTCTACTTAACCAGTGGTTAAATAAATAACCGAGCTTTGAACAACCGCACGGTGGGCTTGGGGTGAGCATGTTGGCCACACAGTTGGCCACACCTGGGTTCGAATCTCCGTTGGGTATTTCTGTGTGGAGTTTGCAAAACATGTATGTTAGGTTAATTGGCGACTGTGGAAGACCTTCTGTGTGGTCCCGATACCAAAGACACCACGTCCCAAGGAGCCTAACCACTTCAGGCCTGTTGCCTTGACCTCTCACCTGATGAAAACCATGGAGAGGATTATCCTGCAGCACCTGCGACCCCTGGTGGGCACTCAGCTGGACCCCCTGCAGTTTGCTTACCGGCCTAGGATCGGAGTAGACGACGCAGTG
Organism: Dunckerocampus dactyliophorus; assembly: GCF_027744805.1. NCBI lineage: Eukaryota > Metazoa > Chordata > Actinopteri > Syngnathiformes > Syngnathidae > Dunckerocampus > Dunckerocampus dactyliophorus. The sequence goes on from NC_072824.1 coordinate 12,967,264, forward strand.
ATCTACCTGCTGCACAGATCACTGTTACACCTGGAGGACAGCGGGAGCGCTGTGAGGGTCATGTTTTTTTACTTCTCCAGTGCCTTTAACACTATCCAGCCGTCACTGCTCAGAGTGAAGATGGAGAGTGTGGGAGTAGACCAACAACTGACTGCATGGGTTATAGACTACCTCACCAATAGACCACAGTATGTGAGGCTCCGTCACTGTGTGTCTGACATGGTACTCTGCAGCACAGGTGCCCCTCAGGGTACGGTGCTCTCCCCTTTCCTCTTCACCCTCTACACCTCGGACTTCACACACAACTCCCCATAGTGTCACATCCAGAAGTTCTCCGATGACACAGCCATTGTTGGTTGTGTTTCGGAGGGGAATGATCTGGAATACAGGACGGTCATCAGGGACTTTGTCAGCTGGAGTGAGCTTAACCAGCTGCAACTCAACACCAGCAAGACAAAGGAGATGATCATTAACTTCCAGAGGAAAACATGCCACTTCACACCGGTGAACATCCAGGGAGCGGACATAGAGTTGGTAGACAGCTACAAATTCCTGGGTGTTCACCTTAACAACAAACTGGACTGGTCCGTCAACACCCACGCCCTCTACAAGAAGGGCCAGAGTCGCCTCCACCTGCTGAGGAGACTGAGGTCCTTTGGTGTGTGCAGGACTCTCTTACGGACCTTCTATGACTCTGTGGTGGCCTCAGCCATCTTCTACGCTGTGGGCTGCTGGAGAAGGGGCAGCACGGACAGGGACAGGAGCAGGATAAATAGACTGATCAGGCGAGCTAGCTCTGTCCTGGACGGTCCTTTGGACTCCGTGGAGGAAGTGGGGGAGAGAAGGATGTTGGCTAAGCTGACATCCATCATGGACAACACCTCTCACCCGCTACATGACACTGTTGTTTCCCTGGGCAGCTCCTTCAGCAACAGACTGTTACACCTACGGTGTAAGAAGGAGAGGTTCCGCAGGTCCTTCATACCGACCGCTATCAGGCTCTACAACACCTGAACCATTTTTTTATTCACTATGTCTATGCATTGCATGCATTGTCAATGACTATGCATTCTTTACTTGTGTACATACTTGTGTATCTTGCTTGCTGCTGTAACAGATGAATTTCCCTGCTGTGGGATTAATAAAGTACTACTACTACTCTAAATTGTCCATAGGTGTGAATGGTTGTTTGTCTATATGTGCCCTACGATTGACTGGCGTCCAGGGTTTACCCTGCCTGTCAGTCAGCTGGGATAGGCTCCAGCATACCGCCGCGACCCTAATGAGGAGAAGCGGTATAGAAAATGAATGGATGAACAACCCGGCCCAGATGTTGACTGAAGACGAGCGTGGATGGAATGAGAGACAACAGTGACACCAAGTGGTTCAGAATGGCGGTGCAAATTGAAGCCGTTGTGCTGTGCACGTAAGTAAACAAGGTGTATGATGATTATGCACGGTAAAGTTACCCTGCACTGTGTTTTTACAGTTCACATTGAAAAATGTATAAGTAGAGAGTGAAAATTAGATGTTTCTCCACTTGTGGAACTCCTTCAGAGCTGAGTGATGAGTGCCAGGCAGTGAGAAAGACGCTCAGTGACGAGCAGCAACTTGAGAGAGGAAGACTGAAACTGAGGCTGCATCGGTTGTATTTGATTTAATAAAACAACACTTGCTGACTTACTTGGGAGATATCAAAGATGGATTTCCGTCACGATTCCAATTTTTCTCTGGAATACATCAACACAACAGCATTAGGTAGGTAATGTACACATATCACGTCACATGTTTTGTAAAATGTTTTTGTTTATGTCATGTTTTCCGTTTAAAAAACATTATTTCATTTTCATCTAGCTGCATGGACTCGTCTTACCATCCCAAAAGGAGAGAAACATCACCACCACATCACATTCGTAAGAAATACAGAAATATAGGTGTGACATCCACTTTTGTGTGTTCCTTTTCCTTTAGTAAGTTTTTTCTTAATTTGTGTGATGTTCCTTTCTTGTGGAATTGTGGTTCACTGCAATGTAAGAAAAAAAGGAGTACAGTACAGCATTTACACTAAATGATTTTTTGGGATTTCAAAGTAACTGCCATGCTGCCCCTGTTGCGTGAGGTTTTAGGAAGAGCTACAATATGCAAAAGCAAGAAGGGGGAGTGAGACAAAAAGCATTTTGAAAAAGTAATTTATTGAAAACAGCAATTAAACTGAAATAGGCTGTTTATCAGCTGATCAAAAGTCACACATAAAAAAGTCCATCGCTCAAAAAAAAAAAAAAAACAACTCTCCAAACCAGAACCAAAAATGTTCTCAGTAGGACTCAGTAATGAGTAGCTCCATCGTTCTTGTTAATCACTTCAAAAATGGGTTTGGGCATGCTTGATGTGAGTGTTTCCAGGAGGCTAGTGGGAACGTTGCTCCAAGTGGTGAAGATGGCTTCACGAAGGGCATCAACTGTCTGGAACTGATTGCCATGTTTATAAACTTCCCTTGTCATCCATCCCCAAATGGATCTCCCTGAAGAAGTCCTTGGTCACGCAAGCATTGTGAACTGCAGCGTTGTCCTGTTGAAAAACCCAGCTGTTACCACACAGACGAGGACCCTCAGTCATGAGGGATGCCCGCTGCAACATCTGCACGTAAGCATCCGCCGTTTGACGACCCTGCACCACCTGAAGCTCCAGTGCTCCACTGAATGAAAAAGCACCCCAGATCATGATGGACCCCCCCTCCACTGTGCCAGATAGAAAACATCTCAGGTGGGATCTCCTTGTCATGCCAGTAACGTTGGATGCCATCTGGACCGTCAAGGTTACATTTTTTCTCATCAGAGAATAATTAAACACGGATCGTAAGATAATATCAGCTATTTGAGCCAACAGGCTCAAAAAGTGTATCGTAGATAATTGATCCTGATCAATGTGGATTTATACCAGGCAGAATATTATCAGACAACATAAGACAGACAATAAATATAATTTACTATGTGCAAAAGAACAATCAAGAAGCTGTTCTATTGACAATTTGGTTTGGTTTAATTTATTTCGAACATGCATATGTCCGAAAAGTAGATGCCGAAAAGGCCTTTGATTTGGTAAATTGGCCCTTTCTGTTTGAGATTTTAAACTTCTTTGGATTGTGATTAGAATTCAGTTTATAGATACAAGTGTTATATGGTACCCTGTCTTCCAGAGTTAAAATTAATGGAACTTTATCAAGACCATTCATAATTCAGAGAGAAACCAGTCAGGGTGACCCATTATGCCCATTACTAATTTCCCTGTATATAGAAGTATTGGCATTGGCATTAGACAAAATAACAATATAAATGGGATTCAAATTGGAAGTGAGATACTGTATATAAATTAGCTTTGTATGCAGATGATATTGTAATGTACAATGTTCCTTCCCTACATCGCGGTTCACCTTTTGCAGATATTAGCTGTTTCACTGATTTTTTAAGTGCAATTTTGCATATTTTTTTTTAACAGCATATGAACATGCATTGTGTTCTGCGTCCTTGTGGTGTATTAGAGCAATCTATCAGTGCTCTGTTGTATGCGTTTGTTATTGTATTTACTACTGCTACCATTACAGGGTGTAGTATACTCACATTGAAGACGTGTGCAGCTCCGCCTGTCTCAGTGTGTTTACGTGCCTCCATCCATCCATCCATCCATTTTCTATGCTGTTGTCCTCACTAGGATCGCGGGGGTATGCTGGAGCCTATCCCAGCTGACTTCGGGCAAGAGGCGGGGTACAGCCTGGATTGTTTGCCAGCCAATGGCAGGGTGTTTACATGCCTGTACAAGCACATTAAGAACCCACAGTAGACAATAGCTGACAAAATATAGAGCCACAACAGTCTTAATTGGCTAAGGGAGAACCCCGCCCATTGTGTTCTGCGTCCTGATTGGCTGTAGACCATTTTCAATCAATCTCCTTTGTGCCGTCACTAGCAAACTGGGTAACTGTGGGAGCTGCTTGCTAACCGTCAATAAATAATAGAAGAAAAAGAATAAGAAGAAGCTAACCGGCTAAATGAATCTTCGGTTCAAGGAGTAGGACGAGGAGGAGGATGACGGCATGAGCAACATGTTTTACAAAGGATACAAAAACGCTACAGCCGAACGTCACAAACAGAGAAGTGAATACGTGTGAGTTACTTAATAATTTATTGTGTCCAACCTAGTAGATTGCTCATTAAAATTCAAACAAAATTTTAACTTCGAGAGTGTTTAAAATGTGGGAAATGCCTGTCTGAGAAAAGTGTATAAAGTGTATTGTGAGGGGTTTTACAGCCTTAAAATATATATAACTACACAAATTGACTACTTCACAGATTTCAACCTGTCCACCGCGATAAACGGGAAAACGCTGTACAGTATCTTGCTGAATCTGATCAAACTTCACCTCTACTAAATGGAAACTATTAGAGAATATAACAATGTATATGCATATAAAATGTATGTAAATAAATCATCATAAATCATGAACAACGAGACAAGCACTCAGAGAGCAAAGACCTCCGCCAAGCACCATAGTTACCCCATATTGTGATTTACACCATAAATATAAGTCCGACATTTACTTTATCTACATATTTAGATTCTTTGTCAAGGGATGAGCCGGATACTCGTGTAGATGAGTATCCGTTACGGATAATGCAGAGTACGGGCATGAAACGAGTATAGCTTGTCATTATCCGTAATCGTGATGACGGAAAATCCTCATTATGTATTCACTCTTCACGCTCTGTGATTGGCCAGTCACACACAGTGACCGCCCCTCCCTAGACAAGTACACAAATGCACAGAGTTTCCAAGGACATGGAAAGAGACATTAGCACCTAATATAAAATTAATAAGGACAACAACCCCGAAACAGATCATTGAACTGGAGAAATTAACGTTTACTATTATTTATGTCCAGAAGACTTTTATAATGCAATTAAGAATGAAGACAAAATTACAGATAAAATGTAGGCCAACATTATATATTGTAGATATATATGTATTTTTAATTTAATTCAGGGCATTCACACTTATAAGATTCTGCGCAATTTTTAAAAAATTATTCTTTTTATTAGCATTCCGCAGCTTTTTGACGCTTAACCCCTCCTACATTTTTCAACCGATTCACACCATTCGAGCATCAAATTTGTTCGGGAGTAGGGTGCGACCATTTCAGTTTTTTCGAAAGATTCTCAGATTTTCCAAAAATCCAAAAATTCCACAGACTTTTTCCAATTGAAAGTCAATGGGCCATTTTTCAAACTTCCACCATTCTCACATTTCTCAACCAATTCAGACCACCTCCAAGACAGAATGTTCAAATCATTGGAGAATTTTTTTTTTTTTCTGCAAGAATTATTGGTCTACGCCATACTGTGTGGGACTTTTCTTTGAAGATTCCCTCAGGTGCCCCTAAGCTGCACTAGTGATGAGGTGTACTACACATTTGAACCACTAGATTGTAATCAAGTATAGTGTACGGTGTACCTGTGTTGAGTTTTTCCCCATTTAAAATGAATGGGGAATTTTTCAAAGTTCCATATTTCTCATATTTTTCAACCAATTCGGATCACCTCCAAGACAGAATGTTCATACAGTACTTTTCTACAAGAGAGGATAAATATGATCTCAGGTAAAAATTTAATCTAAAACAATCGTATGTGAGAACAACGCTAAAAACCCACAGCATTTCAGTACATCACATTATACATCAGTAGGCCTGTCACGATAACAAATTTTGCTCGTCGATAATTGTGCAGAACAGAATGTTCAAATCATTGGAGATTTTTTTTCTGCAAAAATTATTTTTTACTTGTGTTTTTTATTGTTAAAGGCGAAACCTGCACCATTTGGTTATCATTTAGGGTGCTATTTAAGTGGTAGTGGGCTAATGTTAGCATGTTAGCTTTACTAGCATGCTAACATTAGCATTGTATAATTTTTAGCCATTTTCATTCATTTTAGCCTTTTTTTTCTTTGGAAGTAAAGACGTAATTCTTTGACTTCAGTTGTTAGACTTAACCTATTACATTTAACCTACATCATATGTATTTTGTCTTTCATGCTTTTTTAGTCTTGAATACTCTGATACATTAAATTTTATTCCTTTTTCCTTTTATTATTCCTTTTTTGTTCTTTTTTGTCCCTCCACCTCATTAGGCTTGGGTATTCACACGCAATGTATTCAGACATTGCAATCATCTAGTTATTATTACTATTCTTAATTACTTATTTAGTTTTTTCATTTCTATTTTTCTCTGCTGGTGGTGTTTGGTTGTTTGCCATTGATGGTTAATTGATTTATTTTGAATTGGACATGTATGTATTTTCTTTCATGGAAAATAAAGCAGCACTGTTAAAAGATAAGATAATATGTAGTCCATGTAAAGTCATTGCAATTAACTAATTAAAAAACCCAAACAACAATATGAAACCACAGTAAACCACTCTCGTAAATCGCGGTTAATTGGTTCCAGACCCAACAGTGAAAAGTGAATTTCTGAGAAGTAGGATTCATTATTAATACATTTTCATAGTTATTTTTCATAGCATAGAAAACCTGTTTACTTTTTAAATGCATTTTCTTTAACCATGATTAGAGCCCTGCAGACATGAACTAACACCCCTATAGTCACCTTTATACTCCTGTTATTCTTTGTTTACACCACATTCGCAACACTAATGCAAAAGCTATCACTGCAGGGACACGAGTTAGCCACCAATTTATTTGTTCTAAACTTAAAGGGTCACTGACATGATTTATCAACTTTGCTTAAATATGTTCTATATTGTTTATAATTATGTTCTTTTTATGAAAGCAAACAGTAAATTTGCAAAAATTACATTTATTGTTTATGGCGGGAGCCATGACAAACTCCAGTCACAGAAAAGGGGCGTTTCCAAAGTGACATCAGCACAGTCGACCCTCTCAGCGAAAGCAGTGTCAACAAATGCTTGTCGAGGTAACTCGTCGACTTTGTTTGGTATATTTTTATTTAAAATAGTAGTTGTAGTAGTTGTTGCCGCTGGCTGTTCACGGTGCCTGAGTGATACTTTAAGTTTGTTTTATTTTAAAAAGAAGGTTTAAGACTACAATGAACGAAGCAACTACAAAGAACGAGAGACAAATGGACGCTCGCCTCGCATTCTGTTCTTTGTAATGTTCATTTAACTGAAGACTGCTATGAAGGAACACCTTTACAAGAAGCACTTGGTTTGAAAGTACGCTATAAAACACATTTTGGATGCTAAGGATGCTATTCCTGATGCTAAGCTACACAGGAAAAAGGAGAAGAACAACATCAAAGTTGCCACAGAACAGAGTAAGTCATGTCTTATTTATATATTGTATTCTAAACCCTATGCCACCAAAGCATTATACATGTTATAAAACATATTTTCATAGCGATATGTTGTCGGTGAGGGGCGGGGAGGCGATGGCATTGAAATACACAATAAAAAAGGCTCTAAAGACCCCTTTACATTAATTAAAAAGCCTATTTAAAACAGTAATTGAGGGATAAGCAACTCCAAGGTAATTCTGTGTTTGTACCATTCTGTGTTTTGAAGCTGACCAATCTTCATCTTCATGTCTTTGTCATTTTACACCCCCGCATCCGACACACGAGTGTCATCGTCAGTGGTTCGAATAAATACAGCTTAATTCCCTGTTATGCAAGTTCTCTACAGGTACTACTCAGAAAATTAGAATATCTTGAAAAGGTTGTTGTATTTCTGCAGTTCAACTTAAAAAGGTGGATTTGACATATTATATAAACAAATAATATGCAAATCAATATATTTCAAGTTTTTATTTCTATGAATTTTGCTGATCAGGTCTTGCAGTTTAAAAAAACTCAAATTCAAAAACTCACAAAATTAGAATATTACATAAAGTCAATGTAAAAAAGGGTTTTAAATACAAAAATGTGAGGCCTCCAAAGCTAAACTCTTGCACCTGTATTTAGTACTTGGTTGAGGCCCCTTTTGCCCGAATAACTGCCTTCATCCGGCGTGGCATGGATGCTACCAGTTTGTGGCATATCTCAGGGGTTATGGAAGACCAGCATGCTTCAATTGTGGCCTTTAGCTGTTTTTTATTGTTTGGTCTCTTCCCGTACAGTTTTCTCTTGATAGTGCCCCACAGATTTTCTATGGGGTTCAGGTCAGGTGAGTTTGCAGGCCAATCAAAGATGGTAATCCCATGGTCGTTGAACCAAGACTCTGTACTTTTACCACTGTGAGTAGGTGCCAAGTCCTGCTGGAAGATGAAGTCTGCATCTCCATAAAGCTGTTCTACTGAAGCAAGCATGAAGTGCTCTAAAATGTCCTGGTAGACGGCTGCGGTTATGTTTGACTTAATGAAGCACAGAGGACCAACACCAGCAGCTGACATGGATCCCCAAGTCATCACAGACTGGGGAAACCTAACACTGGACTTCATGCATCTTCTATCGTGCTCTTCTCCAGTCTTCCTCCAGACTCTGGGACCTTTGTTGCCAAATGAGGTGCACAACTTGCTCTAATCAGAAAAGAGGACTTTTACCCACTGGGCAACAGACCAGTCCTTCTTTTCTCTTGCCCACGGAAGGTGCCTCTAGCGTTGATTACTATTGAGGAGAGGTTAGACAACAGGAATTCGACATTTGAAGCCCATGTCCAGCATCCGCCTGCGTGTTGTTTCTCTTGAAGCAACAACTCCAGCATCGGTTCACTCCTTATGAAGTTCCCCCACTTTTGAATGGCCCTTTCCTGACCACCCTCTCCAGCCTGCGGTCATCTCTCCTGCTTGTACACCGTTTTCTACCACACTTCTTCCTTCCACTTGACTGTCCACTTTCAATTTTCATTGACTTTCAAGTCAATGAGAGTTTTCTGCACAACTGTCAGATCAGCAGTCTTCCCCATGTCTGAACTCTTCGGAGCCAACCTAAGAAAGCTTTTTGAAAGGCTCAAGACCCTTTTGCAGGTGTTTTGGATTACTTGCCTGATTAGAATTTGACTCTTTGAACCTACAAAACTGAAGCTTTTCACAGTATTCTAATTTTCTGAGTTTGTGGGTTTGTGGTTTTAAGAAGATGAAAATCTTAATCAGCAAAGTTACAACAAGGAGCTGCTTGAGAAATGTCAATTTGCATGTAACGGCTCAATAAAATTAGTTGGTTTAATCTTTTATGTTAAATTGCCAAAATAAAACAACTTTTACTTGATATTCTAATTTTTTGGGTAGTACCTGTATTTCATCTCCAGATGTTTTTTCCTCCTCAAAACCTATTGACACATCGCTCAAATCTTTGCTATAATCAGTGTAAACATCCTCTGTCTCGTATATCACCATGTTTGTTTACTTATGAAGTTTGACTGCACTGATGTCACATGGGAAATGCCCCTTGTCTGCGGCTGGAGTTTGTCATGGCTCCCACCATGAGGAATAAATGTAATTTTTTTAAATTTACAGGTCGTTTTCATAAAATGAACAAAGTACAACATAATTACAAACAATATAGAACATGTTTAAGCAAAGCTGATAAATCATGTCAGTGACCCTTTAAGAAAGTGTTTTAAACGGAGTAGGGAAGAAGGACAAAGTAAGAAGCCAAAAACCTACCACTTCCACACGGAATGGGAGGAGAACTATTTTTGTCGGACATGCCATGGCTGACTATATGCAGTTTTAAGGTAATGTAATGTAAGTTAATGTCTCATCAATGTAACATTACTGACACCTTGTGACCAGAATACTATATATGACATGTTTTTCTATTTTTTTTTTTTTTTACTAACAACAGGCCATAGTCAACCACAAAACAGCAACCATTTATTAAGTAATTAATCTTTGGAAAACCGCAATAGAGCGAGGAACGATGTTCGAACTGCGATGTAACAAGGGACGACTGTGTTCCATACGTAGTTCCAAGAGGGCGTGCTCTGTTTGTCAATGTCGAAAAATGTAA